>NW_027314915.1:0-146740 GCF_023375885.2 Dermacentor andersoni | reverse complement strand
ACACACGCGAGACAGATATAAACAAGGGGGAAGCACGCATTTTTATTATCTTCTCCTTGTCAGAAGGCAAGAAATGTCGCCCGCCCGAAACAGACTTCGATTGCGCGATCTTGGCCTTAAACACGCGGCTTGTATCTAAATCAAGAAGCGTTGGCACCGAGGCCTACCGGTTAGAAGAGACAACGCACAAAAAAAAAAGAACTGCGAAGCCAACAGAATGCGGGTGTTGAAAGTGTCAGCACACGGAAGCGACCCAGCGAATGACATCGAGGAACTGGTAGACTCGCCGCAAGGCGCGAGCGTCGTGTTCAGCAGCGGCGTGCGGGCGAGCTCGTTCCGTGCAGCAAGCGTAGATGATTAGCGGGGCGCAATTAGCGCAGTGCCGCTCGCGGATGAAGGTTCTCGTGTGTGTGCACACTGCGCGGGGCTTCGAGGCATTGCGAAAACGCGTTTTAAGCATGCACATGCATCTTTTGGTAGACGCGGATGAAGTTTTCTGCAAAACCACAAGATGTGCATGCAAATGGTGCTTTTGGCAGAACGCGCACGTAGATTTCTACCAAACGACGTGCTAAGCATGCCGATGCTGCTCTTTTTAGCACCCGCGCACGGATTTGTGCGAAAACGCGTTTTAAGCATGCACATGCATCTTTTGGTAGACGCGGATGAAGTTTTCTGCAAAACCACAAGATGTGCATGCAAATGGTGCTTTTGGCAGAACGCGCACGTGGATTTCTACCAAACGACGTGCTAAGCATGCCGATGCTGCTCTTTTTAGCACCCGCGCGCGGATTTGTGCGAAAACGCGTTTTAAGCATGCACATGCATCTTTTGGTAGACGCGGATGAAGTTTTCTGCAAAACCACAAGATGTGCATGCAAATGGTGCTTTTGGCAGAACGCGCACGTGGATTTCTACCAAACGACGTGCTAAGCATGCCGATGCTGCTCTTTTTAGCACCCGCGCACGGATTTGTGCGAAAACGCGTTTTAAGCATGCACATGCATCTTTTGGTAGACGCGGATGAAGTTTTCTGCAAAACCACAAGATGTGCATGCAAATGGTGCTTTTGGCAGAACGCGCACGTGGATTTCTACCAAACGACGTGCTAAGCATGCCGATGCTGCTCTTTTTAGCACCCGCGCACGGATTTGTGCGAAAACGCGTTTTAAGCATGCAAATGCATCTTTTGGTAGACGCGGATGAAGTTTTCTGCAAAACCACAAGATGTGCATGCAAATGGTGCTTTTGGCAGAACGCGCACGTGGATTTCTACCAAACGACGTGCTAAGCATGCCGATGCTGCTCTTTTTAGCACCCGCGCGCGGATTTGTGCGAAAACGCGTTTTAAGCATGCACATGCATCTTTTGGTAGACGCGGATGAAGTTTTCTGCAAAACCACAAGATGTGCATGCAAATGGTGCTTTTGGCAGAACGCGCACGTGGATTTCTACCAAACGACGTGCTAAGCATGCCGATGCTGCTCTTTTTAGCACCCGCGCACGCATTTGTGCGAAAACGCGTTTTAAGCATGCACATGCATCTTTTGGTAGACGCGGATGAAGTTTTCTGCAAAACCACAAGATGTGCGTGCAAATGGTGCTTTTGGCAGAACGCGCACGTGGATTTCTACCAAACGACGTGCTAAGCATGCCGATGCTGCTCTTTTTAGCACCCGCGCACGCATTTGTGCGAAAACGCTTTTTAAGCATGCACATGCATCTTTTGGTAGACGCGGATGAAGTTTTCTGCAAAACCACAAGATGTGCGTGCAAATGGTGTTTTTGGCAGAACGCGCACGTGGATTTCTACCAAACGACGTGCTAAGCATCCCGATGGTGCTCTTTTTAGCACCCGCGCACGGATTTGTGCGAAAACGCGTTTTAAGCATGCACATGCATCTTTTGGTAGACGCGGATGAAGTTTTCTGCAAAACCACAAGATGTGCATGCAAATGGTGCTTTTGGCAGAACGCGCACGTGGATTTCTACCAAACGACGTGCTAAGCATGCCGATGCTGCTCTTTTTAGCACCCGCGCGCGGATTTGTTCGAAAACGCGTTTTAAGCATGCACATGCATCTTTTGGTAGACGCGGATGAAGTTTTCTGCAAAACCACAAGATGTGCATGCAAATGGTGCTTTTGGCAGAACGCGCACGTGGATTTCTACCAAACGACGTGCTAAGCATGCCGATGCTGCTCTTTTTAGCACCCGCGCATGGATTTGTGCGAAAACGCGTTTTAAGCATGCACATGCATCTTTTGGTAGACGCGGATGACGTTTTCTGCAAAACCACAAGATGTGCATGCAAATGGTGCTTTTGACAGAACGCGCACGTGGATTTCTACCAAACGACGTGCTAAGCATGCCGATGCTGCTCTTTTTAGCACCCGCGCACGGATTTGTGCGAAAACGCGTTTTAAGCATGCACATGCATCTTTTGGTAGACGCGGATGAAGTTTTCTGCAAAACCACAAGATGTGCATGCAAATGGTGCTTTTGGCAGAACGCGTACGTGAATTTCAACCAAACGACGTGCTAAGCACGCCGATGCTGCTCTCTTTAGCACCCGCGCACAGATTTGTGCAAAAACGCGTTTTAAGCATGCACATGCATCTTTTGGTAGACGCGGATGAAGTTTTCTGCAAAACCACAATATGTGCATGCAAATGGTGCTTTTGGCAGAACGCGCACGTGGATTTCTACCAAACGACGTGCTAAGCATGCCGATGCTGCTCTTTTTAGCACCCGCGCACGCATTTGTGCGAAAACGCGTTTTAAGCATGCACATGCATCTTTTGGTAGACGCGGATGAAGTTTTCTGCAAAACCACAAGATGTGCGTGCAAATGGTGCTTTTGGCAGAACGCGCACGTGGAATTCTACCAAACGACGTGCTAAGCATGCCGATGCTGCTCTTTTTAGCACCCGCGCACGGATTTGTGCGAAAACGCGTTTTAAGCATGCACATGCATCTTTTGGTAGACGCGGATGAAGTTTTTTGCAAAACCACAAGAGGTGCATGCAAATGGTGCTTTTGGCAGAACGCGCACGTGGATTTCTACCAAACGACGTGCTAAGCATACCGATGCTGCTCTTTTTAGCACACGCGCGCGGATTTGTGCGAAAACGCGTTTTAAGCATGCACATGCATCTTTTGGTAGACGCGATGAAGTTTTCTGCAAAACCACAAGATGTGCATGCAAATGGTGCTTTTGGCAGAACGCGCACGTGGATTTCTACCAAACGACGTGCTAAGCATGCCGATGCTGCTCTTTTTAGCACCCGCGCGCGGATTTGTGCGAAAACGCGTTTTAAGCATGCACATGCATCTTTTGGTAGACGCGGATGAAGTTTTCTGCAAAACCACAAGATGTGCATGCAAATGGTGCTTTTGGCAGAACGCGCACGTGGATTTCTACCAAACGACGTGCTAAGCATGCCGATGCTGCTCTTTTTAGCACCCGCGCACGGATTTGTGCGAAAACGCGTTTTAAGCATGCACATGCATCTTTTGGTAGACGCGGATGAAGTTTTCTGCAAAACCACAAGATGTGCATGCAAATGGTGCTTTTGGCAGAACGCGCACGTGGATTTCTACCAAACGACGTGCTAAGCATGCCGATGCTGCTCTTTTTAGCACCCGCGCGCGGATTTGTGCGAAAACGCGTTTTAAGCATGCACATGCATCTTTTGGTAGACGCGGATGAAGTTTTCTGCAAAACCACAAGATGTGCATGCAAATGGTGCTTTTGGCAGAACGCGCATGTGGATTTCTACCAAACGAAGTGCTAAGCATGCCGATGCTGCTCTTTTTAGCACCCGCGCACGGATTTGTGCGAAAACGCGTTTTAAGCATGCACATGCATCTTTTGGTAGACGCGGATGAAGTTTTCTGCAAAACCACAAGATGTGCATGCAAATGGTGCTTTTGGCAGAACGCGCACGTGGATTTCTACCAAACGACGTGCTAAGCATGCCGATGCTGCTCTTTTTAGCACCCGCGCACGGATTTGTGCGAAAACGCGTTTTAAGCATGCACATGCATCTTTTGGTAGACGCGGATGAAGTTTTCTGCAAAACCACAAGATGTACATGCAAATGGTGCTTTTGGCAGAACGCGCACGTGGATTTCTACCAAACGACGTGCTAAGCATGCCGATGCTGCTCTTTTTAGCACCCGCGCACGGATTTGTGCGAAAACGCGTTTTAAGCATGGCACATGCATCTTTTGGTAGACGCGGATGAAGTTTCTGCAAAACCACAAGATGTGCATGCAAATGGTGCTTTTTGCAGAACGCGCACGTGGATTTCTACCAAACGACGTGCTAAGCATGCCGATGCTGCTCTTTTTAGCACCCGCGCACGGATTTGTGCGAAAACGCGTTTTAAGCATGCACATGCATCTTTTGGTAGACGCGGATGAAGTTTTCTGCAAAACCACAAGATGTGCATGCAAATGGTGCTTTTGGCAGAACGCGCACGTAGATTTCTACCAAACGACGTGCTAAGCATGCCGATGCTGCTCTTTTTAGCACCCGCGCACGCATTTGTGCGAAAACGCGTTTTAAGCATGCACATGCATCTTTTGGTAGACGCGGATGAAGTTTTCTGCAAAACCACAAGATGTGCGTGCAAATGGTGCTTTTGGCAGAACGCGCACGTGGAATTCTACCAAACGACGTGCTAAGCATGCCGATGCTGCTCTTTTTAGCACCCGCGCACGGATTTGTGCGAAAACGCGTTTTAAGCATGCACATGCATCTTTTGGTAGACGCGGATGAAGTTTTCTGCAAAACCACAAGAGGTGCATGCAAATGGTGCTTTTGGCAGAACGCGCACGTGGATTTCTACCAAACGACGTGCTAAGCATACCGATGCTGCTCTTTTTAGCACACGCGCGCGGATTTGTGCGAAAACGCGTTTTAAGCATGCACATGCATCTTTTGGTAGACGCGGATGAAGTTTTCTGCAAAACCACAAGATGTGCATGCAAATGGTGCTTTTGGCAGAACGCGCACGTGGATTTCTACCAAACGACGTGCTAAGCATGCCGATGCTGCTCTTTTTAGCACCCGCGCGCGGATTTGTGCGAAAACGCGTTTTAAGCATGCACATGCATCTTTTGGTAGACGCGGATGAAGTTTTCTGCAAAACCACAAGATGTGCATGCAAATGGTGCTTTTGGCAGAACGCGCACGTGGATTTCTACCAAACGACGTGCTAAGCATGCCGATGCTGCTCTTTTAGCACCCGCGCGCGGATTTGTGCGAAAACGCGTTTTAAGCATGCACATGCATCTTTTGGTAGACGCGGATGAAGTTTTCTGCAAAACCACAAGATGTGCATGCAAATGGTGCTTTTGGCAGAACGCGCATGTGGATTTCTACCAAACGAAGTGCTAAGCATGCCGATGCTGCTCTTTTTAGCACCCGCGCACGGATTTGTGCGAAAACGCGTTTTAAGCATGCACATGCATCTTTTGGTAGACGCGGATGAAGTTTTCTGCAAAACCACAAGATGTGCATGCAAATGGTGCTTTTGGCAGAACGCGCACGTGGATTTCTACCAAACGACGTGCTAAGCATGCCGATGCTGCTCTTTTTAGCACCCGCGCACGGATTTGTGCGAAAACGCGTTTTAAGCATGCACATGCATCTTTTGGTAGACGCGGATGAAGTTTTCTGCAAAACCACAAGATGTACATGCAAATGGTGCTTTTGGCAGAACGCGCACGTGGATTTCTACCAAACGACGTGCTAAGCATGCCGATGCTGCTCTTTTTAGCACCCGCGCACGGATTTGTGCGAAAACGCCTTTTAAGCATGCACATGCATCTTTTGGTAGACGCGGATGAAGTTTTCTGCAAAACCACAAGATGTGCATGCAAATGGTGCTTTTTGCAGAACGCGCACGTGGATTTCTACCAAACGACGTGCTAAGCATGCCGATGCTGCTCTTTTTAGCACCCGCGCACGGATTTGTGCGAAAACGCGTTTTAAGCATGCACATGCATCTTTTGGTAGACGCGGATGAAGTTTTCTGCAAAACCACAAGATGTGCATGCAAATGGTGCTTTTTGCAGAACGCGCACGTGGATTTCTACCAAACGACGTGCTAAGCATGCCGATGCTGCTCTTTTTAGCACCCGCGCACGGATTTGTGCGAAAACGCGTTTTAAGCATGCACATGCATCTTTCGGTAGACGCGGATGAAGTTTTCTGCAAAACCACAAGATGTGCATGCAAATGGTGCTTTTGGCAGAACGCGCACGTAGATTTCTACCAAACGACGTGCTAAGCATGCCGATGCTGCTCTTTTTAGCACCCGCGCACGGATTTGTGCGAAAACGCGTTTTAAGCATGCACATGCATCTTTTGGTAGACGCGGATGAAGTTTTCTGCAAAACCACAAGATGTACATGCAAATGGTGCTTTTGGCAGAACGCGCACGTGGATTTCTACCAAACGACGTGCTAAGCATGCCGATGCTGCTCTTTTTAGCACCCGCGCACGGATTTGTGCGAAAACGCGTTTTAAGCATGCACATGCATCTTTTGGTAGACGCGGATGAAGTTTTCTGCAAAACCACAAGATGTGCATGCAAATGGTGCTTTTTGCAGAACGCGCACGTGGATTTCTACCAAACGACGTGCTAAGCATGCCGATGCTGCTCTTTTTAGCACCCGCGCACGGATTTGTGCGAAAACGCGTTTTAAGCATGCACATGCATCTTTTGGTAGACGCGGATGAAGTTTTCTGCAAAACCACAAGATGTGCATGCAAATGGTGCTTTTGGCAGAACGCGCACGTAGATTTCTACCAAACGACGTGCTAAGCATGCCGATGCTGCTCTTTTTAGCACCCGCGCACGCATTTGTGCGAAAACGCGTTTTAAGCATGCACATGCATCTTTTGGTAGACGCGGATGAAGTTTTCTGCAAAACCACAATATGTGCATGCAAATGGTGCTTTTGGCAGAACGCGCACGTGGATTTCTACCAAACGACGTGCTAAGCATGCCGATGCTGCTCTTTTTAGCACCCGCGCACGCATTTGTGCGAAAACGCGTTTTAAGCATGCACATGCATCTTTTGGTAGACGCGGATGAAGTTTTCTGCAAAACCACAAGATGTGCGTGCAAATGGTGCTTTTGGCAGAACGCGCACGTGGAATTCTACCAAACGACGTGCTAAGCATGCCGATGCTGCTCTTTTTAGCACCCGCGCACGGATTTGTGCGAAAACGCGTTTTAAGCATGCACATGCATCTTTTGGTAGGCGCGGATGAAGTTTTCTGCAAAACCACAAGAGGTGCATGCAAATGGTGCTTTTGGCAGAACGCGCACGTGCATTTCTACCAAACGACGTGCTAAGCATACCGATGCTGCTCTTTTTAGCACACGCGCGCGGATTTGTGCGAAAACGCGTTTTAAGCATGCACATGCATCTTTTGGTAGACGCGGATGAAGTTTTCTGCAAAACCACAAGATGTGCATGCAAATGGTGCTTTTGGCAGAACGCGCACGTGGATTTCTACCAAACGACGTGCTAAGCATGCCGATGCTGCTCTTTTTAGCACCCGCGCGCGGATTTGTGCGAAAACGCGTTTTAAGCATGCACATGCATCTTTTGGTAGACGCGGATGAAGTTTTCTGCAAAACCACAAGATGTGCATGCAAATGGTGCTTTTGGCAGAACGCGCACGTGGATTTCTACCAAACGACGTGCTAAGCATGCCGATGCTGCTCTTTTTAGCACCCGCGCACGGATTTGTGCGAAAACGCGTTTTAAGCATGCACATGCATCTTTTGGTAGACGCGGATGAAGTTTTCTGCAAAACCACAAGATGTGCATGCAAATGGTGCTTTTGGCAGAACGCGCACGTGGATTTCTACCAAACGACGTGCTAAGCATGCCGATGCTGCTCTTTTTAGCACCCGCGCACGGATTTGTGCGAAAACGCGTTTTAAGCATGCACATGCATCTTTTGGTAGACGCGGAAGAAGTTTTCTGCAAAACCACAAGATGTGCATGCAAATGGTGCTTTTGGCAGAACGCGCACGTGGATTTCTACCAAACGACGTGCTAAGCATGCCGATGCTGCTCTTTTTAGCACCCGCGCGCGGATTTGTGCGAAAACGCGTTTTAAGCATGCACATGCATCTTTTGGTAGACGCGGATGAAGTTTTCTGCAAAACCACAAGATGTGCATGCAAATGGTGCTTTTGGCAGAACGCGCACGTGGATTTCTACCAAACGACGTGCTAAGCATGCCGATGCTGCTCTTTTTAGCACCCGCGCGCGGATTTGTGCGAAAACGCGTTTTAAGCATGCACATGCATCTTTTGGTAGACGCGGATGAAGTTTTCTGCAAAACCACAAGATGTGCATGCAAATGGTGCTTTTGGCAGAACGCGCACGTGGATTTCTACCAAACGACGTGCTAAGCATGCCGATGCTGCTCTTTTAGCACCCGCGCGCGGATTTGTGCGAAAACGCGTTTTAAGCATGCACATGCATCTTTTGGTAGACGCGGATGAAGTTTTCTGCAAAACCACAAGATGTGCATGCAAATGGTGCTTTTGGCAGAACGCGCATGTGGATTTCTACCAAACGAAGTGCTAAGCATGCCGATGCTGCTCTTTTTAGCACCCGCGCACGGATTTGTGCGAAAACGCGTTTTAAGCATGCACATGCATCTTTTGGTAGACGCGGATGAAGTTTTCTGCAAAACCACAAGATGTGCATGCAAATGGTGCTTTTGGCAGAACGCGCACGTGGATTTCTACCAAACGACGTGCTAAGCATGCCGATGCTGCTCTTTTTAGCACCCGCGCACGGATTTGTGCGAAAACGCGTTTTAAGCATGCACATGCATCTTTTGGTAGACGCGGATGAAGTTTTCTGCAAAACCACAAGATGTACATGCAAATGGTGCTTTTGGCAGAACGCGCACGTGGATTTCTACCAAACGACGTGCTAAGCATGCCGATGCTGCTCTTTTTAGCACCCGCGCACGGATTTGTGCGAAAACGCCTTTTAAGCATGCACATGCATCTTTTGGTAGACGCGGATGAAGTTTTCTGCAAAACCACAAGATGTGCATGCAAATGGTGCTTTTTGCAGAACGCGCACGTGGATTTCTACCAAACGACGTGCTAAGCATGCCGATGCTGCTCTTTTTAGCACCCGCGCACGGATTTGTGCGAAAACGCGTTTTAAGCATGCACATGCATCTTTTGGTAGACGCGGATGAAGTTTTCTGCAAAACCACAAGATGTGCATGCAAATGGTGCTTTTGGCAGAACGCGCACGTAGATTTCTACCAAACGACGTGCTAAGCATGCCGATGCTGCTCTTTTTAGCACCCGCGCACGCATTTGTGCGAAAACGCGTTTTAAGCATGCACATGCATCTTTTGGTAGACGCGGATGAAGTTTTCTGCAAAACCACAAGATGTGCGTGCAAATGGTGCTTTTGGCAGAACGCGCACGTGGAATTCTACCAAACGACGTGCTAAGCATGCCGATGCTGCTCTTTTTAGCACCCGCGCACGGATTTGTGCGAAAACGCGTTTTAAGCATGCACATGCATCTTTTGGTAGACGCGGATGAAGTTTTCTGCAAAACCACAAGAGGTGCATGCAAATGGTGCTTTTGGCAGAACGCGCACGTGGATTTCTACCAAACGACGTGCTAAGCATACCGATGCTGCTCTTTTTAGCACACGCGCGCGGATTTGTGCGAAAACGCGTTTTAAGCATGCACATGCATCTTTTGGTAGACGCGGATGAAGTTTTCTGCAAAACCACAAGATGTGCATGCAAATGGTGCTTTTGGCAGAACGCGCACGTGGATTTCTACCAAACGACGTGCTAAGCATGCCGATGCTGCTCTTTTTAGCACCCGCGCGCGGATTTGTGCGAAAACGCGTTTTAAGCATGCACATGCATCTTTTGGTAGACGCGGATGAAGTTTTCTGCAAAACCACAAGATGTGCATGCAAATGGTGCTTTTGGCAGAACGCGCACGTGGATTTCTACCAAACGACGTGCTAAGCATGCCGATGCTGCTCTTTTTAGCACCCGCGCACGGATTTGTGCGAAAACGCGTTTTAAGCATGCACATGCATCTTTTGGTAGACGCGGATGAAGTTTTCTGCAAAACCACAAGATGTGCATGCAAATGGTGCTTTTGGCAGAACGCGCACGTGGATTTCTACCAAACGACGTGCTAAGCATGCCGATGCTGCTCTTTTTAGCACCCGCGCGCGGATTTGTGCGAAAACGCGTTTTAAGCATGCACATGCATCTTTTGGTAGACGCGGATGAAGTTTTCTGCAAAACCACAAGATGTGCATGCAAATGGTGCTTTTGGCAGAACGCGCATGTGGATTTCTACCAAACGAAGTGCTAAGCATGCCGATGCTGCTCTTTTTAGCACCCGCGCACGGATTTGTGCGAAAACGCGTTTTAAGCATGCACATGCATCTTTTGGTAGACGCGGATGAAGTTTTCTGCAAAACCACAAGATGTGCATGCAAATGGTGCTTTTGGCAGAACGCGCACGTGGATTTCTACCAAACGACGTGCTAAGCATGCCGATGCTGCTCTTTTTAGCACCCGCGCACGGATTTGTGCGAAAACGCGTTTTAAGCATGCACATGCATCTTTTGGTAGACGCGGATGAAGTTTTCTGCAAAACCACAAGATGTGCATGCAAATGGTGCTTTTGGCAGAACGCGCATGTGGATTTCTACCAAACGAAGTGCTAAGCATGCCGATGCTGCTCTTTTTAGCACCCGCGCACGGATTTGTGCGAAAACGCGTTTTAAGCATGCACATGCATCTTTTGGTAGACGCGGATGAAGTTTTCTGCAAAACCACAAGATGTACATGCAAATGGTGCTTTTGGCAGAACGCGCACGTGGATTTCTACCAAACGACGTGCTAAGCATGCCGATGCTGCTCTTTTTAGCACCCGCGCACGGATTTGTGCGAAAACGCGTTTTAAGCATGCACATGCATCTTTTGGTAGACGCGGATGAAGTTTTCTGCAAAACCACAAGATGTGCATGCAAATGGTGCTTTTGGCAGAACGCGCACGTGGATTTCTACCAAACGACGTGCTAAGCATGCCGATGCTGCTCTTTTTAGCACCCGCGCGCGGATTTGTGCGAAAACGCGTTTTAAGCATGCACATGCATCTTTTGGTAGACGCGGATGAAGTTTTCTGCAAAACCACAAGATGTGCATGCAAATGGTGCTTTTGGCAGAACGCGCACGTGGATTTCTACCAAACGACGTGCTAAGCATGCCGATGCTGCTCTTTTTAGCACCCGCGCACGGATTTGTGCGAAAACGCGTTTTAAGCATGCACATGCATCTTTTGGTAGACGCGGATGAAGTTTTCTGCAAAACCACAAGATGTGCATGCAAATGGTGCTTTTGGCAGAACGCGCACGTGGATTTCTACCAAACGACGTGCTAAGCATGCCGATGCTGCTCTTTTTAGCACCCGCGCACGGATTTGTGCGAAAACGCGTTTTAAGCATGCACATGCATCTTTTGGTAGACGCGGAAGAAGTTTTCTGCAAAACCACAAGATGTGCATGCAAATGGTGCTTTTGGCAGAACGCGCACGTGGATTTCTACCAAACGACGTGCTAAGCATGCCGATGCTGCTCTTTTTAGCACCCGCGCGCGGATTTGTGCGAAAACGCGTTTTAAGCATGCACATGCATCTTTTGGTAGACGCGGATGAAGTTTTCTGCAAAACCACAAGATGTGCATGCAAATGGTGCTTTTGGCAGAACGCGCACGTGGATTTCTACCAAACGACGTGCTAAGCATGCCGATGCTGCTCTTTTTAGCACCCGCGCACGCATTTGTGCGAAAACGCGTTTTAAGCATGCACATGCATCTTTTGGTAGACGCGGATGAAGTTTTCTGCAAAACCACAAGATGTGCGTGCAAATGGTGCTTTTGGCAGAACGCGCACGTGGATTTCTACCAAACGACGTGCTAAGCATGCCGATGCTGCTCTTTTTAGCACCCGCGCACGCATTTGTGCGAAAAGGCGTTTTAAGCATGCACATGCATCTTTTGGTAGACGCGGATGAAGTTTTCTGCAAAACCACAAGATGTGCGTGCAAATGGTGTTTTTGGCAGAACGCGCACGTGGATTTCTACCAAACGACGTGCTAAGCATGCCGATGGTGCTCTTTTTAGCACCCGCGCACGGATTTGTGCGAAAACGCGTTTTAAGCATGCACATGCATCTTTTGGTAGACGCGGATGAAGTTTTCTGCAAAACCACAAGATGTGCATGCAAATGGTGCTTTTGGCAGAACGCGCACGTGGATTTCTACCAAACGACGTGCTAAGCATGCCGATGCTGCTCTTTTTAGCACCCGCGCGCGGATTTGTGCGAAAACGCGTTTTAAGCATGCACATGCATCTTTTGGTAGACGCGGATGAAGTTTTCTGCAAAACCACAAGATGTGCATGCAAATGGTGCTTTTGGCAGAACGCGCACGTGGATTTCTACCAAACGAAGTGCTAAGCATGCCGATGCTGCTCTTTTTAGCACCCGCGCACGGATTTGTGCGAAAACGCGTTTTAAGCATGCACATGCATCTTTTGGTAGACGCGGATGAAGTTTTCTGCAAAACCACAAGATGTGCATGCAAATGGTGCTTTTGGCAGAACGCGCACGTGGATTTCTACCAAACGACGTGCTAAGCATGCCGATGCTGCTCTTTTTAGCACCCGCGCACGGATTTGTGCGAAAACGCGTTTTAAGCCTGCACATGCATCTTTTGGTAGACGCGGATGAAGTTTTCTGCAAAACCACAAGATGTACATGCAAATGGTGCTTTTGGCAGAACGCGCACGTGGATTTCTACCAAACGACGTGCTAAGCATGCCGATGCTGCTCTTTTTAGCACCCGCGCACGGATTTGTGCGAAAACGCGTTTTAAGCATGCACATGCATCTTTTGGTAGACGCGGATGAAGTTTTCTGCAAAACCACAAGATGTGCATGCAAATGGTGCTTTTTGCAGAACGCGCACGTGGATTTCTACCAAACGACGTGCTAAGCATGCCGATGCTGCTCTTTTTAGCACCCGCGCACGGATTTGTGCGAAAACGCGTTTTAAGCATGCACATGCATCTTTTGGTAGACGCGGATGAAGTTTTCTGCAAAACCACAAGATGTGCATGCAAATGGTGCTTTTGGCAGAACGCGCACGTAGATTTCTACCAAACGACGTGCTAAGCATGCCGATGCTGCTCTTTTTAGCACCCGCGCACGGATTTGTGCGAAAACGCGTTTTAAGCATGCACATGCATCTTTTGGTAGACGCGGATGAAGTTTTCTGCAAAACCACAAGATGTGCATGCAAATGGTGCTTTTGGCAGAACGCGCACGTGGATTTCTACCAAACGACGTGCTAAGCATGCCGATGCTGCTCTTTTTAGCACCCGCGCGCGGATTTGTGCGAAAACGCGTTTTAAGCATGCACATGCATCTTTTGGTAGACGCGGATGAAGTTTTCTGCAAAACCACAAGATGTGCATGCAAATGGTGCTTTTGGCAGAACGCGCACGTGGATTTCTACCAAACGACGTGCTAAGCATGCCGATGCTGCTCTTTTTAGCACCCGCGCACGGATTTGTGCGAAAACGCGTTTTAAGCATGCACATGCATCTTTTGGTAGACGCGGATGAAGTTTTCTGCAAAACCACAAGATGTGCATGCAAATGGTGCTTTTGGCAAAACGCGCACGTGGATTTCTACCAAACGACGTGCTAAGCATGCCGATGCTGCTCTTTTTAGCACCCGCGCACGGATTTGTGCGAAAACGCGTTTTAAGCATGCACATGCATCTTTTGGTAGACGCGGATGAAGTTTTCTGCAAAACCACAAGATGTGCATGCAAATGGTGCTTTTGGCAGAACGCGCACGTGGATTTCTACCAAACGACGTGCTAAGCATGCCGATGCTGCTCTTTTTAGCACCCGCGCGCGGATTTGTGCGAAAACGCGTTTTAAGCATGCACATGCATCTTTTGGTAGACGCGGATGAAGTTTTCTGCAAAACCACAAGATGTGCATGCAAATGGTGCTTTTGGCAGAACGCGCGCGTGGATTTCTACCAAACGACGTGCTAAGCATGCCGATGCTGCTCTTTTTAGCACCCGCGCACGCATTTGTGCGAAAACGCGTTTTAAGCATGCACATGCATCTTTTGGTAGACGCGGATGAAGTTTTCTGCAAAACCACAAGATGTGCGTGCAAATGGTGCTTTTGGCAGAACGCGCACGTGGATTTCTACCAAACGACGTGCTAAGCATGCCGATGCTGCTCTTTTTAGCACCCGCGCACGCATTTGTGCGAAAACGCGTTTTAAGCATGCACATGCATCTTTTGGTAGACGCGGATGAAGTTTTCTGCAAAACCACAAGATGTGCGTGCAAATGGTGTTTTTGGCAGAACGCGCACGTGGATTTCTACCAAACGACGTGCTAAGCATGCCGATGGTGCTCTTTTTAGCACCCGCGCACGGATTTGTGCGAAAACGCGTTTTAAGCATGCACATGCATCTTTTGGTAGACGCGGATGAAGTTTTCTGCAAAACCACAAGATGTGCATGCAAATGGTGCTTTTGGCAGAACGCGCTCGTGGATTTCTACCAAACGACGTGCTAAGCATGCCGATGCTGCTCTTTTTAGCACCCGCGCGCGGATTTGTGCGAAAACGCGTTTTAAGCATGCACATGCATCTTTTGGTAGACGCGGATGAAGTTTTCTGCAAAACCACAAGATGTGCATGCAAATGGTGCTTTTGGCAGAACGCGCACGTGGATTTCTACCAAACGAAGTGCTAAGCATGCCGATGCTGCTCTTTTTAGCACCCGCGCACGGATTTGTGCGAAAACGCGTTTTAAGCATGCACATGCATCTTTTGGTAGACGCGGATGAAGTTTTCTGCAACACCACAAGATGTGCATGCAAATGGTGCTTTTGGCAGAACGCGCACGTGGATTTCTACCAAACGACGTGCTAAGCATGCCGATGCTGCCCTTTTTAGCACCCGCGCACGGATTTGTGCGAAAACGCGTTTTAAGCATGCACATGCATCTTTTGGTAGACGCGGATGAAGTTTTCTGCAAAACCACAAGATGTACATGCAAATGGTGCTTTTGGCAGAACGCGCACGTGGATTTCTACCAAACGACGTGCTAAGCATGCCGATGCTGCTCTTTTTAGCACCCGCGCACGGATTTGTGCGAAAACGCGTTTTAAGCATGCACATGCATCTTTTGGTAGACGCGGATGAAGTTTTCTGCAAAACCACAAGATGTGCATGCAAATGGTGCTTTTTGCAGAACGCGCACGTGGATTTCTACCAAACGACGTGCTAAGCATGCCGATGCTGCTCTTTTTAGCACCCGCGCACGGATTTGTGCGAAAACGCGTTTTAAGCATGCACATGCATCTTTTGGTAGACGCGGATGAAGTTTTCTGCAAAACCACAAGATGTGCATGCAAATGGTGCTTTTGGCAGAACGCGCACGTAGATTTCTACCAAACGACGTGCTAAGCATGCCGATGCTGCTCTTTTTAGCACCCGCGCACGGATTTGTGCGAAAACGCGTTTTAAGCATGCACATGCATCTTTTGGTAGACGCGGATGAAGTTTTCTGCAAAACCACAAGATGTGCATGCAAATGGTGCTTTTGGCAGAACGCGCACGTGGATTTCTACCAAACGACGTGCTAAGCATGCCGATGCTGCTCTTTTTAGCACCCGCGCACGGATTTGTGCGAAAACGCGTTTTAAGCATGCACATGCATCTTTTGGTAGTCGCGGATAAAGTTTTCTGCAAAACCACAAGATGTGCATGCAAATGGTGCTTTTGGCAGAACGCGCACGTGGATTTCTACCAAACGACGTGCTAAGCATGCCGATGCTGCTCTTTTTAGCACCCGCGCGCGGATTTGTGTGAAAACGCGTTTTAAGCATGCACATGCATCTTTTGGTAGACGCGGATGAAGTTTTCTGCAAAACCACAAGATATGCATGCAAATGGTGCTTTTTGCAGAACGCGCACGTGGATTTCTACCAGACGACGTGCTAAGCATGCCGATGCTGCTCTTTTTAGCACCCGCGCACGGATTTGTGCGAAAACGCGTTTTAAGCATGCACATGCATCTTTTGGTAGACGCGGATGAAGCTTTCTGCAAAACCACAAGATGTGCATGCAAATGGTGCTTTTGGCAGAACGCGCACGTGAATTTCTACCAAACGACGTGCTAAGCATGCCGATGCTGCTCTTTTTAGCACCCGCGCACGGATTTGTGCGAAAACGCGTTTTAAGCATGCACATGCATCTTTTGGTAGACGCGGATGAAGTTTTCTGCAAAACCACAAGATGTGCATGCAAATGGTGCTTTTGGCAGAACGCGCACGTGGATTTCTACCAAACGACGTGCTAAGCATGCCGATGCTGCTCTTTTTAGCACCCGCGCGCGGATTTGTGTGAAAACGCGTTTTAAGCATGCACATGCATCTTTTGGTAGACGCGGATGAAGTTTTCTGCAAAACCACAAGATGTGCATGCAAATGGTGCTTTTTGCAGAACGCGCATGTGGATTTCTACCAGACGACGTGCTAAGCATGCCGATGCTGCTCTTTTTAGCACCCGCGCACGGATTTGTGCGAAAACGCGTTTTAAGCATGCACATGCATCTTTTGGTAGACGCGGATGAAGTTTTCTGCAAAACCACAAGATGTGCATGCAAATGGTGCTTTTGGCAGAACGCGCACGTGGATTTCTACCAAACGACGTGCTAAGCATGCCGATGCTGCTCTTTTTAGCACCCGCGCACGCATTTGTGCGAAAACGCGTTTTAAGCATGCACATGCATCTTTTGGTAGACGCGGAAAAGTTTTCTGCAAAACCACAAGATGTGCGTGCAAATGGTGCTTTTGGCAGAACGCGCACGTGGATTTCTACCAAACGACGTGCTAAGCATGCCGATGCTGCTCTTTTTAGCACCCGCGCACGGATTTGTGCGAAAACGCGTTTTAAGCATGCACATGCATCTTTTGGTAGACGCGGATGAAGTTTTCTGCAAAACCACAAGATGTGCATGCAAATGGTGCTTTTGGCAGAACGCGCACGTGGATTTCTACCAAACGACGTGCTAAGCATGCCGATGCTGCTCTTTTTAGCACCCGCGCGCGGATTTGTGCGAAAACGCGTTTTAAGCATGCACATGCATCTTTTGGTAGACGCGGATGAAGTTTTCTGCAAAACCACAAGATGTGCATGCAAATGGTGCTTTTGGCAGAACGCGCGCGTGGATTCCTACCAAACGACGTGCTAAGCATGCCGATGCTGCTCTTTTTAGCACCCGCGCACGCATTTGTGCGAAAACGCGTTTTAAGCATGCACATGCATCTTTTGGTAGACGCGGATGAAGTTTTCTGCAAAACCACAAGATGTGCGTGCAAATGGTGCTTTTGGCAGAACGCGCACGTGGATTTCTACCAAACGAAGTGCTAAGCATGCCGATGCTGCTCTTTTTAGCACCCGCGCACGGATTTGTGCGAAAACGCGTTTTAAGCATGCACATGCATCTTTTGGTAGACGCGGATGAAGTTTTCTGCAAAACCACAAGATGTGCATGCAGATGGTGCTTTTGGCAGAACGCGCACGTGGATTTCTACCAAACGACGTGCTAAGCATGCCGATGCTGCTCTTTTTAGCACCCGCGCACGGATTTGTGCGAAAACGCGTTTTAAGCATGCACATGCATCTTTTGGTAGACGCGGATGAAGTTTTCTGCAAAACCACAAGATGTGCATGCAAATGGTGCTTTTGGCAGAACGCGCACGTGGATTTCTACCAAACGACGTGCTAAGCATGCCGATGCTGCTCTTTTTAGCACCCGCGCGCGGATTTGTGCGAAAACGCGTTTTAAGCATGCACATGCATCTTTTGGTAGACGCGGATGAAGTTTTCTGCAAAACCACAAGATGTGCATGCAAATGGTGCTTTTGGCAGAACGCGCACGTGGATTTCTACCAAACGACGTGCTAAGCATGCCGATGCTGCTCTTTTTAGCACCCGCGCACGCATTTGTGCGAAAACGCGTTTTAAGCATGCACATGCATCTTTTGGTAGGCGCGGATGAAGTTTTCTGCAAAACCACAAGATGTGCGTGCAAATGGTGCTTTTGGCAGAACGCGCACGTGGATTTCTACCAAACGACGTGCTAAGCATGCCGATGCTGCTCTTTTTAGCACCCGCGCACGCATTTGTGCGAAAACGCGTTTTAAGCATGCACATGCATCTTTTGGTAGACGCGGATGAAGTTTTCTGCAAAACCACAAGATGTGCGTGCAAATGGTGTTTTTGGCAGAACGCGCACGTGGATTTCTACCAAACGACGTGCTAAGCATGCCGATGGTGCTCTTTTTAGCACCCGCGCACGGATTTGTGCGAAAACGCGTTTTAAGCATTCACATGCATCTTTTGGTAGACGCGGATGAAGTTTTCTGCAAAACCACAAGATGTGCATGCAAATGGTGCTTTTGGCAGAACGCGCACGTGGATTTCTACCAAACGACGTGCTAAGCATGCCGATGCTGCTCTTTTTAGCACCCGCGCGCGGATTTGTGCGAAAACGCGTTTTAAGCATGCACATGCATCTTTTGGTAGACGCGGATGAAGTTTTCTGGAAAACCACAAGATGTGCATGCAAATGGTGCTTTTGGCAGAACGCGCACGTGGATTTCTACCAAACGAAGTGCTAAGCATGCCGATGCTGCTCTTTTTAGCACCCGCGCACGGATTTGTGCGAAAACGCGTTTTAAGCATGCACATGCATCTTTTGGTAGACGCGGATGAAGTTTTCTGCAAAACCACAAGATGTGCATGCAAATGGTGCTTTTGGCAGAACGCGCACGTGGATTTCTACCAAACGACGTGCTAAGCATGCCGATGCTGCTCTTTTTAGCACCCGCGCGCGGATTTGTGTGAAAACGCGTTTTAAGCATGCACATGCATCTTTTGGTAGACGCGGATGAAGTTTTCTGCAAAACCACAAGATATGCATGCAAATGGTGCTTTTTGCAGAACGCGCACGTGGATTTCTACCAGACGACGTGCTAAGCATGCCGATGCTGCTCTTTTTAGCACCCGCGCACGGATTTGTGCGAAAACGCGTTTTAAGCATGCACATGCATCTTTTGGTAGACGCGGATGAAGCTTTCTGCAAAACCACAAGATGTGCATGCAAATGGTGCTTTTGGCAGAACGCGCACGTGAATTTCTACCAAACGACGTGCTAAGCATGCCGATGCTGCTCTTTTTAGCACCCGCGCACGGATTTGTGCGAAAACGCGTTTTAAGCATGCACATGCATCTTTTGGTAGACGCGGATGAAGTTTTCTGCAAAACCACAAGATGTGCATGCAAATGGTGCTTTTGGCAGAACGCGCACGTGGATTTCTACCAAACGACGTGCTAAGCATGCCGATGCTGCTCTTTTTAGCACCCGCGCGCGGATTTGTGTGAAAACGCGTTTTAAGCATGCACATGCATCTTTTGGTAGACGCGGATGAAGTTTTCTGCAAAACCACAAGATGTGCATGCAAATGGTGCTTTTTGCAGAACGCGCATGTGGATTTCTACCAGACGACGTGCTAAGCATGCCGATGCTGCTCTTTTTAGCACCCGCGCACGGATTTGTGCGAAAACGCGTTTTAAGCATGCACATGCATCTTTTGGTAGACGCGGATGAAGTTTTCTGCAAAACCACAAGATGTGCATGCAAATGGTGCTTTTGGCAGAACGCGCACGTGGATTTCTACCAAACGACGTGCTAAGCATGCCGATGCTGCTCTTTTTAGCACCCGCGCACGCATTTGTGCGAAAACGCGTTTTAAGCATGCACATGCATCTTTTGGTAGACGCGGAAAAGTTTTCTGCAAAACCACAAGATGTGCGTGCAAATGGTGCTTTTGGCAGAACGCGCACGTGGATTTCTACCAAACGACGTGCTAAGCATGCCGATGCTGCTCTTTTTAGCACCCGCGCACGGATTTGTGCGAAAACGCGTTTTAAGCATGCACATGCATCTTTTGGTAGACGCGGATGAAGTTTTCTGCAAAACCACAAGATGTGCATGCAAATGGTGCTTTTGGCAGAACGCGCACGTGGATTTCTACCAAACGACGTGCTAAGCATGCCGATGCTGCTCTTTTTAGCACCCGCGCGCGGATTTGTGCGAAAACGCGTTTTAAGCATGCACATGCATCTTTTGGTAGACGCGGATGAAGTTTTCTGCAAAACCACAAGATGTGCATGCAAATGGTGCTTTTGGCAGAACGCGCGCGTGGATTCCTACCAAACGACGTGCTAAGCATGCCGATGCTGCTCTTTTTAGCACCCGCGCACGCATTTGTGCGAAAACGCGTTTTAAGCATGCACATGCATCTTTTGGTAGACGCGGATGAAGTTTTCTGCAAAACCACAAGATGTGCGTGCAAATGGTGCTTTTGGCAGAACGCGCACGTGGATTTCTACCAAACGAAGTGCTAAGCATGCCGATGCTGCTCTTTTTAGCACCCGCGCACGGATTTGTGCGAAAACGCGTTTTAAGCATGCACATGCATCTTTTGGTAGACGCGGATGAAGTTTTCTGCAAAACCACAAGATGTGCATGCAGATGGTGCTTTTGGCAGAACGCGCACGTGGATTTCTACCAAACGACGTGCTAAGCATGCCGATGCTGCTCTTTTTAGCACCCGCGCACGGATTTGTGCGAAAACGCGTTTTAAGCATGCACATGCATCTTTTGGTAGACGCGGATGAAGTTTTCTGCAAAACCACAAGATGTGCATGCAAATGGTGCTTTTGGCAGAACGCGCACGTGGATTTCTACCAAACGACGTGCTAAGCATGCCGATGCTGCTCTTTTTAGCACCCGCGCGCGGATTTGTGCGAAAACGCGTTTTAAGCATGCACATGCATCTTTTGGTAGACGCGGATGAAGTTTTCTGCAAAACCACAAGATGTGCATGCAAATGGTGCTTTTGGCAGAACGCGCACGTGGATTTCTACCAAACGACGTGCTAAGCATGCCGATGCTGCTCTTTTTAGCACCCGCGCACGCATTTGTGCGAAAACGCGTTTTAAGCATGCACATGCATCTTTTGGTAGGCGCGGATGAAGTTTTCTGCAAAACCACAAGATGTGCGTGCAAATGGTGCTTTTGGCAGAACGCGCACGTGGATTTCTACCAAACGACGTGCTAAGCATGCCGATGCTGCTCTTTTTAGCACCCGCGCACGCATTTGTGCGAAAACGCGTTTTAAGCATGCACATGCATCTTTTGGTAGACGCGGATGAAGTTTTCTGCAAAACCACAAGATGTGCGTGCAAATGGTGTTTTTGGCAGAACGCGCACGTGGATTTCTACCAAACGACGTGCTAAGCATGCCGATGGTGCTCTTTTTAGCACCCGCGCACGGATTTGTGCGAAAACGCGTTTTAAGCATGCACATGCATCTTTTGGTAGACGCGGATGAAGTTTTCTGCAAAACCACAAGATGTGCATGCAAATGGTGCTTTTGGCAGAACGCGCACGTGGATTTCTACCAAACGACGTGCTAAGCATGCCGATGCTGCTCTTTTTAGCACCCGCGCGCGGATTTGTGCGAAAACGCGTTTTAAGCATGCACATGCATCTTTTGGTAGACGCGGATGAAGTTTTCTGGAAAACCACAAGATGTGCATGCAAATGGTGCTTTTGGCAGAACGCGCACGTGGATTTCTACCAAACGAAGTGCTAAGCATGCCGATGCTGCTCTTTTTAGCACCCGCGCACGGATTTGTGCGAAAACGCGTTTTAAGCATGCACATGCATCTTTTGGTAGACGCGGATGAAGTTTTCTGCAAAACCACAAGATGTGCATGCAAATGGTGCTTTTGGCAGAACGCGCACGTGGATTTCTACCAAACGACGTGCTAAGCATGCCGATGCTGCTCTTTTTAGCACCCGCGCACGGATTTGTGCGAAAACGCGTTTTAAGCATGCACATGCATCTTTTGGTAGACGCGGATGAAGTTTTCTGCAAAACCACAAGATGTACATGCAAATGGTGCTTTTGGCAGAACGCGCACGTGGATTTCTACCAAACGACGTGCTAAGCATGCCGATGCTGCTCTTTTTAGCACCCGCGCACGGATTTGTGCGAAAACGCGTTTTAAGCATGCACATGCATCTTTTGGTTGACGCGGATGAAGTTTTCTGCAAAACCACAAGATGTGCATGCAAATGGTGCTTTTTGCAGAACGCGCACGTGGATTTCTACCAAACGACGTGCTAAGCATGCCGATGCTGCTCTTTTTAGCACCCGCGCACGGATTTGTGCAAAAACGCGTTTTAAGCATGCACATGCATCTTTTGGTAGACGCGGATGAAGTTTTCTGCAAAACCACAAGATGTGCATGCAAATGGTGCTTTTGGCAGAACGCGCACGTAGATTTCTACCAAACGACGTGCTAAGCATGCCGATGCTGCTCTTTTTAGCACCCGCGCACGCATTTGTGCGAAAACGCGTTTTAAGCATGCACATGCATCTTTTGGTAGACGCGGATGAAGTTTTCTGCAAAACCACAATATGTGCGTGCAAATGGTGCTTTTGGCAGAACGCGCACGTGGATTTCTACCAAACGAAGTGCTAAGCATGCCGATGCTGCTCTTTTTAGCACCCGCGCACGGATTTGTGCGAAAACGCGTTTTAAGCATGCACATGCATCTTTTGGTAGACGCGGATGAAGTTTTCTGCAAAACCACAAGATGTGCATGCAAATGGTGCTTTTGGCAGAACGCGTACGTGAATTTCTACCAAACGACGTGCTAAGCATGCCGATGCTGCTCTCTTTAGCACCCGCGCACAGATTTGTGCAAAAACGCGTTTTAAGCATGCACATGCATCTTTTGGTAGACGCGGATGAAGTTTTCTGCAAAACCACAATATGTGCATGCAAATGGGGCTTTTGGCAGAACGCGCACGTGGATTTCTACCAAACGACGTGCTAAGCATGCCGATGCTGCTCTTTTTAGCACCCGCGCACGCATTTGTGCCAAAACGCGTTTTAAGCATGCACATGCATCTTTTGGTAGACGCGGATGAAGTTTTCTGCAAAACCACAAGATGTGCATGCAAATGGTGCTTTTGGCAGAACGCGCACGTGGATTTCTACCAAACGACGTGCTAAGCATGCCGATGTTGCTCTTTTTAGCACCCGCGCGCGGATTTGTGCGAAAACGCGTTTTAAGCATGCACATGCATCTTTTGGTAGACGCGGATGAAGTTTTCTGCAAAACCACAAGATGTGCATGCAAATGGTGCTTTTGGCAGAACGCGCACGTGGATTTCTACCAAACGACGTGCTAAGCATGCCGATGCTGCTCTTTTTAGCACCCGCGCACGCATTTGTGCGAAAACGCGTTTGAAGCATGCACATGCATCTTTTGGTAGACGCGGATGAAGTTTTCTGCAAAACCACAAGATGTGCGTGCAAATGGTGCTTTTGGCAGAACGCGCACGTGGATTTCTACCAAACGACGTGCTAAGCATGCCGATGCTGCTCTTTTTAGCACCCGCGCACGGATTTGTGCGAAAACGCGTTTTAAGCATGCACATGCATCTTTTGGTAGACGCGGATGAAGTTTTCTGCAAAACCACAAGATGTGCATGCAAATGGTGCTTTTGGCAGAACGCGCACGTGGATTTCTACCAAACGACGTGCTAAGCATGCCGATACTGCTCTTTTTAGCACCCGCGTGCGGATTTGTGCGAAAACGCGTTTTAAGCATGCACATGCATCTTTTGGTAGACGCGGATGAAGTTTTCTGCAAAACCACAAGATGTGCATGCAAATGGTGCTTTTGGCTGAACGCGCACGTGGATTTCTACCAAACGACGTGCTAAGCATGCCGATGCTGCTCTTTTTAGCACCCGCGCACGCATTTGTGCGAAAACGCGTTTTAAGCATGCACATGCATCTTTTGGTAGACGCGGATGAAGTTTTCTGCAAAACCACAAGATGTGCGTGCAAATGGTGCTTTTGGCAGAACGCGCACGTGGATTTCTACCAAACGAAGTGCTAAGCATGCCGATGCTGCTCTTTTTAGCACCCGCGCACGCATTTGTGCGAAAACGCGTTTTAAGCATGCACATGCATCTTTTGGTAGACGCGGATGAAGTTTTCTGCAAAACCACAAGATGTGCGTGCAAATGGTGCTTTTGGCAGAACGCGCACGTGGATTTCTACCAAACGAAGTGCTAAGCATGCCGATGCTGCTCTTTTTAGCACCCGCGCACGCATTTGTGCCAAAACGCGTTTTAAGCCTGCACATGCATCTTTTGGTAGACGCGGATGAAGTTTTCTGCAAAACCACAAGATGTGCGTGCAAATGGTGCTTTTGGAAGAACGCGCACGTGGAATTCTACCAAACGACGTGCTAAGCATGCCGATGCTCCTCTTTTTAGCACCCGCGCGCGGATTTGTGCGAAAACGCGTTTTAAGCATGCACATGCATCTTTTGGTAGACGCGGATGAAGTTTTCTGCAAAACCACAAGATGTGCATGCAAATGGTGCTTTTGGCAGAACGCGCACTTGGATTTCTACCAAACGACGTGCTAAGCATGCCGATGCTGCTCTTTTTAGCCCGCGCACGGATTTGTGCGAAAACGCGTTTTAAGCATGCACATGCATCTTTTGGTAGACGCGGTTGAAGTTTTCTGCAAAACCACAAGATGTGCATGCAAATGGTGCTTTTGGCAGAACGCGCACGTGGATTTCTACCAAACGACGTGGTAAGCATGCCGATGCTGCTCTTTTTAGCACCCGCGCGGGGATTTGTGCGAAAACGCGTTTTAAGCATGCACATGCATCTTTTGGTAGACGCGGATGAAGTTTTCTGCAAAACCACAAGATGTGCATGCAAATGGTGCTTTTGGCAGAACGCGCACGTGGATTTCTACCAAACGACGTGCTAAGCATGCCGATGCTGCTCTTTTTAGCACCCGCGCGCGGATTTGTGCGAAAACGCGTTTTAAGCATGCACATGCATCTTTTGGTAGACGCGGATGAAGTTTTCTGCAAAACCACAAGATGTGCATGCAAATGGTGCTTTTGGCAGAACGCGCACGTGGATTTCTACCAAACGACGTGCTAAGCATGCCGATGCTGCTCTTTTTAGCACCCGCGCACGGATTTGTGCGAAAACGCGTTTTAAGCATGCACATGCATCTTTTGGTAGACGCGGATGAAGTTTTCTGCAAAACCACAAGATGTGCATGCAAATGGTGCTTTTGGCAGAACGCGCACGTGGATTTCTACCAAACGACGTGCTAAGCATGCCGATGCTGCTCTTTTTAGCACCCGCGCACGGATTTGTGCGAAAACGCGTTTTAAGCATGCACATGCATCTTTTGGTAGACGCGGATGAAGTTTTCTGCAAAACCACAAGATGTGCATGCAAATGGTGCTTTTGGCAGAACGCGCACGTGGATTTCTACCAAACGACGTGCTAAGCATGCCGATGTTGCTCTTTTTAGCACCCGCGCGCGGATTTGTGCGAAAACGCGTTTTAAGCATGCACATGCATCTTTTGGTAGACGCGGATGAAGTTTTCTGCAAAACCACAAGATGTGCATGCAAATGGTGCTTTTGGCAGAACGCGCACGTGGATTTCTACCAAACGACGTGCTAAGCATGCCGATGCTGCTCTTTTTAGCACCCGCGCACGCATTTGTGCGAAAACGCGTTTGAAGCATGCACATGCATCTTTTGGTAGACGCGGATGAAGTTTTCTGCAAAACCACAAGATGTGCGTGCAAATGGTGCTTTTGGCAGAACGCGCACGTGGATTTCTACCAAACGACGTGCTAAGCATGCCGATGCTGCTCTTTTTAGCACCCGCGCACGGATTTGTGCGAAAACGCGTTTTAAGCATGCACATGCATCTTTTGGTAGACGCGGATGAAGTTTTCTGCAAAACCACAAGATGTGCATGCAAATGGTGCTTTTGGCAGAACGCGCACGTGGATTTCTACCAAACGACGTGCTAAGCATGCCGATACTGCTCTTTTTAGCATCCGCGCGCGGATTTGTGCGAAAACGCGTTTTAAGCATGCACATGCATCTTTTGGTAGACGCGGATGAAGTTTTCTGCAAAACCACAAGATGTGCATGCAAATGGTGCTTTTGGCTGAACGCGCACGTGGATTTCTACCAAACGACGTGCTAAGCATGCCGATGCTGCTCTTTTTAGCACCCGCGCACGCATTTGTGCGAAAACGCGTTTTAAGCATGCACATGCATCTTTTGGTAGACGCGGATGAAGTTTTCTGCAAAACCACAAGATGTGCGTGCAAATGGTGCTTTTGGCAGAACGCGCACGTGGATTTCTACCAAACGAAGTGCTAAGCATGCCGATGCTGCTCTTTTTAGCACCCGCGCACGCATTTGTGCGAAAACGCGTTTTAAGCATGCACATGCATCTTTTGGTAGACGCGGATGAAGTTTTCTGCAAAACCACAAGATGTGCGTGCAAATGGTGCTTTTGGCAGAACGCGCACGTGGATTTCTACCAAACGACGTGCTAAGCATGCCGATGCTGCTCTTTTTAGCACCCGCGCACGGATTTGTGCGAAAACGCGTTTTAAGCATGCACATGCATCTTTTGGTAGACGCGGATGAAGTTTTCTGCAAAACCACAAGATGTGCATGCAAATGGTGCTTTTGGCAGAACGCGCACGTGGATTTCTACCAAACGACGTGCTAAGCATGCCGATACTGCTCTTTTTAGCATCCGCGCGCGGATTTGTGCGAAAACGCGTTTTAAGCATGCACATGCATCTTTTGGTAGACGCGGATGAAGTTTTCTGCAAAACCACAAGATGTGCATGCAAATGGTGCTTTTGGCTGAACGCGCACGTGGATTTCTACCAAACGACGTGCTAAGCATGCCGATGCTGCTCTTTTTAGCACCCGCGCACGCATTTGTGCGAAAACGCGTTTTAAGCATGCACATGCATCTTTTGGTAGACGCGGATGAAGTTTTCTGCAAAACCACAAGATGTGCGTGCAAATGGTGCTTTTGGCAGAACGCGCACGTGGATTTCTACCAAACGAAGTGCTAAGCATGCCGATGCTGCTCTTTTTAGCACCCGCGCACGCATTTGTGCGAAAACGCGTTTTAAGCATGCACATGCATCTTTTGGTAGACGCGGATGAAGTTTTCTGCAAAACCACAAGATGTGCGTGCAAATGGTGCTTTTGGCAGAACGCGCACGTGGATTTCTACCAAACGAAGTGCTAAGCATGCCGATGCTGCTCTTTTTAGCACCCGCGCACGCATTTGTGCCAAAACGCGTTTTAAGCATGCACATGCATCTTTTGGTAGACGCGGATGAAGTTTTCTGCAAAACCACAAGATGTGCATGCAAATGGTGCTTTTGGCAGAACGCGCACGTGGATTTCTACCAAACGACGTGGTAAGCATGCCGATGCTGCTCTTTTTAGCACCCGCGCGGGGATTTGTGCGAAAACGCGTTTTAAGCATGCACATGCATCTTTTGGTAGACGCGGATGAAGTTTTCTGCAAAACCACAAGATGTGCATGCAAATGGTGCTTTTGGCAGAACGCGCACGTGGATTTCTACCAAACGACGTGCTAAGCATGCCGATGCTGCTCTTTTTAGCACCCGCGCGCGGATTTGTGCGAAAACGCGTTTTAAGCATGCACATGCATCTTTTGGTAGACGCGGATGAAGTTTTCTGCAAAACCACAAGATGTGCATGCAAATGGTGCTTTTGGCAGAACGCGCACGTGGATTTCTACCAAACGACGTGCTAAGCATGCCGATGCTGCTCTTTTTAGCACCCGCGCACGGATTTGTGCGAAAACGCGTTTTAAGCATGCACATGCATCTTTTGGTAGACGCGGATGAAGTTTTCTGCAAAACCACAAGATGTGCATGCAAATGGTGCTTTTGGCAGAACGCGCACGTGGATTTCTACCAAACGACGTGCTAAGCATGCCGATGCTGCTCTCTTTTAGCACCCGCGCACGGATTTGTGCGAAAACGCGTTTTAAGCATGCACATGCATCTTTTGGTAGACGCGGATGAAGTTTTCTGCAAAACCACAAGATGTGCATGCAAATGGTGCTTTTGGCAGAACGCGCACGTGGATTTCTACCAAACGACGTGCTAAGCATGCCGATGTTGCTCTTTTTAGCACCCGCGCGCGGATTTGTGCGAAAAACGCGTTTTAAGCATGCACATGCATCTTTTGGTAGACGCGGATGAAGTTTTCTGCAAAACCACAAGATGTGCATGCAAATGGTGCTTTTGGCAGAACGCGCACGTGGATTTCTACCAAACGACGTGCTAAGCATGCCGATGCTGCTCTTTTTAGCACCCGCGCACGCATTTGTGCGAAAACGCGTTTGAAGCATGCACATGCATCTTTTGGTAGACGCGGATGAAGTTTTCTGCAAAACCACAAGATGTGCGTGCAAATGGTGCTTTTGGCAGAACGCGCACGTGGATTTCTACCAAACGACGTGGTAAGCATGCCGATGCTGCTCTTTTTAGCACCCGCGCGGGGATTTGTGCGAAAACGCGTTTTAAGCATGCACATGCATCTTTTGGTAGACGCGGATGAAGTTTTCTGCAAAACCACAAGATGTGCATGCAAATGGTGCTTTTGGCAGAACGCGCACGTGGATTTCTACCAAACGACGTGCTAAGCATGCCGATGCTGCTCTTTTTAGCACCCGCGCGCGGATTTGTGCGAAAACGCGTTTTAAGCATGCACATGCATCTTTTGGTAGACGCGGATGAAGTTTTCTGCAAAACCACAAGATGTGCATGCAAATGGTGCTTTTGGCAGAACGCGCACGTGGATTTCTACCAAACGACGTGCTAAGCATGCCGATGCTGCTCTTTTTAGCACCCGCGCACGGATTTGTGCGAAAACGCGTTTTAAGCATGCACATGCATCTTTTGGTAGACGCGGATGAAGTTTTCTGCAAAACCACAAGATGTGCATGCAAATGGTGCTTTTGGCAGAACGCGCACGTGGATTTCTACCAAACGACGTGCTAAGCATGCCGATGCTGCTCTTTTTAGCACCCGCGCACGGATTTGTGCGAAAACGCGTTTTAAGCATGCACATGCATCTTTTGGTAGACGCGGATGAAGTTTTCTGCAAAACCACAAGATGTGCATGCAAATGGTGCTTTTGGCAGAACGCGCACGTGGATTTCTACCAAACGACGTGCTAAGCATGCCGATGTTGCTCTTTTTAGCACCCGCGCGCGGATTTGTGCGAAAACGCGTTTTAAGCATGCACATGCATCTTTTGGTAGACGCGGATGAAGTTTTCTGCAAAACCACAAGATGTGCATGCAAATGGTGCTTTTGGCAGAACGCGCACGTGGATTTCTACCAAACGACGTGCTAAGCATGCCGATGCTGCTCTTTTTAGCACCCGCGCACGCATTTGTGCGAAAACGCGTTTGAAGCATGCACATGCATCTTTTGGTAGACGCGGATGAAGTTTTCTGCAAAACCACAAGATGTGCGTGCAAATGGTGCTTTTGGCAGAACGCGCACGTGGATTTCTACCAAACGACGTGCTAAGCATGCCGATGCTGCTCTTTTTAGCACCCGCGCACGGATTTGTGCGAAAACGCGTTTTAAGCATGCACATGCATCTTTTGGTAGACGCGGATGAAGTTTTCTGCAAAACCACAAGATGTGCATGCAAATGGTGCTTTTGGCAGAACGCGCACGTGGATTTCTACCAAACGACGTGCTAAGCATGCCGATACTGCTCTTTTTAGCATCCGCGCGCGGATTTGTGCGAAAACGCGTTTTAAGCATGCACATGCATCTTTTGGTAGACGCGGATGAAGTTTTCTGCAAAACCACAAGATGTGCATGCAAATGGTGCTTTTGGCTGAACGCGCACGTGGATTTCTACCAAACGACGTGCTAAGCATGCCGATGCTGCTCTTTTTAGCACCCGCGCACGCATTTGTGCGAAAACGCGTTTTAAGCATGCACATGCATCTTTTGGTAGACGCGGATGAAGTTTTCTGCAAAACCACAAGATGTGCGTGCAAATGGTGCTTTTGGCAGAACGCGCACGTGGATTTCTACCAAACGAAGTGCTAAGCATGCCGATGCTGCTCTTTTTAGCACCCGCGCACGCATTTGTGCGAAAACGCGTTTTAAGCATGCACATGCATCTTTTGGTAGACGCGGATGAAGTTTTCTGCAAAACCACAAGATGTGCGTGCAAATGGTGCTTTTGGCAGAACGCGCACGTGGATTTCTACCAAACGAAGTGCTAAGCATGCCGATGCTGCTCTTTTTAGCACCCGCGCACGCATTTGTGCCAAAACGCGTTTTAAGCATGCACATGCATCTTTTGGTAGACGCGGATGAAGTTTTCTGCAAAACCACAAGATGTGCGTGCAAATGGTGCTTTTGGAAGAACGCGCACGTGGAATTCTACCAAACGACGTGCTAAGCATGCCGATGCTCCTCTTTTTAGCACCCGCGCGCGGATTTGTGCGAAAACGCGTTTTAAGCATGCACATGCATCTTTTGGTAGACGCGGATGAAGTTTTCTGCAAAACCACAAGATGTGCATGCAAATGGTGCTTTTGGCAGAACGCGCACGTGGATTTCTACCAAACGACGTGCTAAGCATGCCGATGCTGCTCTTTTTAGCCCGCGCACGGATTTGTGCGAAAACGCGTTTTAAGCATGCACATGCATCTTTTGGTAGACGCGGTTGAAGTTTTCTGCAAAACCACAAGATGTGCATGCAAATGGTGCTTTTGGCAGAACGCGCACGTGGATTTCTACCAAACGACGTGCTAAGCATGCCGATGCTGCTCTTTTTAGCACCCGCGCACGGATTTGTGCGAAAACGCGTTTTAAGCATGCACATGCATCTTTTGGTAGACGCGGATCAAGTTTTCTGCAAAACCACAAGATGTGCATGCAAATGGTGCTTTTGGCTGAACGCGCACGTGGATTTCTACCAAACGACGTGCTAAGCATGCCGATGCTGCTCTTTTTAGCACCCGCGCACGCATTTGTGCGAAAACGCGTTTTAAGCATGCACATGCATCTTTTGGTAGACGCGGATGAAGTTTTCTGCAAAACCACAAGATGTGCGTGCAAATGGTGCTTTTGGCAGAACGCGCACGTGGATTTCTACCAAACGAAGTGCTAAGCATGCCGATGCTGCTCTTTTTAGCACCCGCGCACGGATTTGTGCGAAAACGCGTTTTAAGCATGCACATGCATCTTTTGGTAGACGCGGATGAAGTTTTCTGCAAAACCACAAGATGTGCATGCAAATGGTGCTTTTGGCAGAACGCGCACGTGGATTTCTACCAAACGACGTGCTAAGCATGCCGATGCTGCTCTTTTTAGCACCCGCGCACGGATTTGTGCGAAAACGCGTTTTAAGCATGCACATGCATCTTTTGGTAGACGCGGTTGAAGTTTTCTGCAAAACCACAAGATGTGCATGCAAATGGTGCTTTTGGCAGAACGCGCACGTGGATTTCTACCAAACGACGTGCTAAGCATGCCGATGCTGCTCTTTTTAGCACCCGCGCACGGATTTGTGCGAAAACGCGTTTTAAGCATGCACATGCATCTTTTGGTAGACGCGGATGAAGTTTTCTGCAAAACCACAAGATCTGCATGCAAATGGTGCTTTTGGCAGAACGCGCACGTGGATTTCTACCAAACGACGTGCTAAGCATGCCGATGCTGCTCTTTTTAGCATCCGCGCGCGGATTTGTGCGAAAACGCGTTTTAAGCATGCACATGCATCTTTTGGTAGACGCGGATGAAGTTTTCTGCAAAACCAAAAGATGTGCGTGCAAATGGTGCTTTTGGCAGAACGCGCACGTGGATTTCTACCAAACGACGTGCTAAGCATACCGATGCTGCTCTTTTTAGCACCCGCGCGGGGATTTGTGCGAAAACGCGTTTTAAGCATGCACATGCATCTTTTGGTAGACGCGGATGAAGTTTTCTGCAAAACCACAAGATGTGCATGCAAATGGTGCTTTTGGCAGAACGCGCACGTGGATTTCTACCAAACGACGTGCTAAGCATGCCGATGCTGCTCTTTTTAGCACCCGCGCACGGATTTGTGCGAAAACGCGTTTTAAGCATGCACATGCATCTTTTGGTAGACGCGGATGAAGTTTTCTGCAAAACCACAAGATGTGCATGCAAATGGTGCTTTTGGCAGAACGCGCACGTGGATTTCTACCAAACGACGTGCTAAGCATGCCGATGCTGCTCTTTTTAGCACCCGCGCACGGATTTGTGCGAAAACGCGTTTTAAGCATGCACATGCATCTTTTGGTAGACGCGGTTGAAGTTTTCTGCAAAACCACAAGATGTGCATGCAAATGGTGCTTTTGGCAGAACGCGCACGTGGATTTCTACCAAACGACGTGCTAAGCATGCCGATGCTGCTCTTTTTAGCACCCGCGCACGGATTTGTGCGAAAACGCGTTTTAAGCATGCACATGCATCTTTTGGTAGACGCGGATGAAGTTTTCTGCAAAACCACAAGATCTGCATGCAAATGGTGCTTTTGGCAGAACGCGCACGTGGATTTCTACCAAACGACGTGCTAAGCATGCCGATGCTGCTCTTTTTAGCACCCGCGCGCGGATTTGTGCGAAAACGCGTTTTAAGCATGCACATGCATCTTTTGGTAGACGCGGATGAAGTTTTCTGCAAAACCACAAGATGTGCGTGCAAATGGTGCTTTTGGCAGAACGCGCACGTGGATTTCTACCAAACGACGTGCTAAGCATACCGATGCTGCTCTTTTTAGCACCCGCGCGGGGATTTGTGCGAAAACGCGTTTTAAGCATGCACATGCATCTTTTGGTAGACGCGGATGAAGTTTTCTGCAAAACCACAAGATGTGCATGCAAATGGTGCTTTTGGCAGAACGCGCACGTGGATTTCTACCAAACGACGTGCTAAGCATGCCGATGCTGCTCTTTTTAGCACCCGCGCACGGATTTGTGCGAAAACGCGTTTTAAGCATGCACATGCATCTTTTGGTAGACGCGGATGAAGTTTTCTGCAAAACCACAAGATGTGCATGCAAATGGTGCTTTTGGCAGAACGCGCACGTGGATTTCTACCAAACGACGTGCTAAGCATGCCGATGCTGCTCTTTTTAGCACCCGCGCACGGATTTGTGCGAAAACGCGTTTTAAGCATGCACATGCATCTTTTGGTAGACGCGGATGAAGTTTTCTGCAAAACCACAAGATGTGCATGCAAATGGTGCTTTTGGCAGAACGCGCACGTGGATTTCTACCAAACGACGTGCTAAGCATGCCGATGCTGCTCTTTTTAGCACCCGCGCACGGATTTGTGCGAAAACGCGTTTTAAGCATGCACATGCATCTTTTGGTAGACGCGGATGAAGTTTTCTGCAAAACCACAAGATGTGCATGCAAATGGTGCTTTTGGCAGAACGCGCACGTGGATTTCTACCAAACGACGTGCTAAGCATGCCGATGCTGCTCTTTTTAGCACCCGCGCGCGGATTTGTGCGAAAACGCGTTTTAAGCATGCACATGCATCTTTTGGTAGACGCGGATGAAGTTTTCTGCAAAACCACAAGATGTGCATGCAAATGGTGCTTTTGGCAGAGAACGCGCACGTGGATTTCTACCAAACGACGTGCTAAGCATGCCGATGCTGCTCTTTTTAGCACCCGCGCACGCATTTGTGCGAAAACGCGTTTGAAGCATGCACATGCATCTTTTGGTAGACGCGGATGAAGTTTTCTGCAAAACCACAAGATGTGCGTGCAAATGGTGCTTTTGGCAGAACGCGCACGTGGATTTCTACCAAACGACGTGCTAAGCATGCCGATGCTGCTCTTTTTAGCACCCGCGCACGGATTTGTGCGAAAACGCGTTTTAAGCATGCACATGCATCTTTTGGTAGACGCGGATGAAGTTTTCTGCAAAACCACAAGATGTGCATGCAAATGGTGCTTTTGGCAGAACGCGCACGTGGATTTCTACCAAACGACGTGCTAAGCATGCCGATACTGCTCTTTTTAGCACCCGCGCGCGGATTTGTGCGAAAACGCGTTTTAAGCATGCACATGCATCTTTTGGTAGACGCGGATGAAGTTTTCTGCAAAACCACAAGATGTGCATGCAAATGGTGCTTTTGGCTGAACGCGCACGTGGATTTCTACCAAACGACGTGCTAAGCATGCCGATGCTGCTCTTTTTAGCACCCGCGCACGCATTTGTGCGAAAACGCGTTTTAAGCATGCACATGCATCTTTTGGTAGACGCGGATGAAGTTTTCTGCAAAACCACAAGATGTGCGTGCAAATGGTGCTTTTGGCAGAACGCGCACGTGGATTTCTACCAAACGAAGTGCTAAGCATGCCGATGCTGCCCTTTTTAGCACCCGCGCACGGATTTGTGCGAAAACGCGTTTTAAGCATGCACATGCATCTTTTGGTAGACGCGGATGAAGTTTTCTGCAAAACCACAAGATGTGCATGCAAATGGTGCTTTTGGCAGAACGCGCACGTGGATTTCTACCAAACGACGTGCTAAGCATGCCGATGCTGCTCTTTTTAGCACCCGCGCACGGATTTGTGCGAAAACGCGTTTTAAGCATGCACATGCATCTTTTGGTAGACGCGGTTGAAGTTTTCTGCAAAACCACAAGATGTGCATGCAAATGGTGCTTTTGGCAGAACGCGCACGTGGATTTCTACCAAACGACGTGCTAAGCATGCCGATGCTGCTCTTTTTAGCACCCGCGCACGGATTTGTGCGAAAACGCGTTTTAAGCATGCACATGCATCTTTTGGTAGACGCGGATGAAGTTTTCTGCAAAACCACAAGATGTGCATGCAAATGGTGCTTTTGGCAGAACGCGCACGTGGATTTCTACCAAACGACGTGCTAAGCATGCCGATGCTGCTCTTTTTAGCACCCGCACGCGGATTTGTGCGAAAACGCGTTTTAAGCATGCACATGCATCTTTTGGTAGACGCGGATGAAGTTTTCTGCAAAACCACAAGATGTGCATGCAAATGGTGCTTTTGGCTGAACGCGCACGTGGATTTCTACCAAACGACGTGCTAAGCATGCCGATGCTGCTCTTTTTAGCACCCGCGCACGCATTTGTGCGAAAACGCGTTTTAAGTATGCACATGCATCTTTTGGTAGACGCGGATGAAGTTTTCTGCAAAACCACAAGATGTGCGTGCAAATGGTGCTTTTGGCAGAACGCGCACGTGGAATTCTACCAAACGACGTGCTAAGCATGCCGATGCTGCTCTTTTTAGCACCCGCGCACGGATTTGTGCGAAAACGCCTTTTAAGCATGCACATGCATCTTTTGGTAGACGCGGATGAAGTTTTCTGCAAAACCACAAGATCTGCATGCAAATGGTGCTTTTGGCAGAACGCGCACGTGGATTTCTACCAAACGACGTGCTAAGCATGCCGATGCTGCTCTTTTTAGCATCCGCGCGCGGATTTGTGCGAAAACGCGTTTTAAGCATGCACATGCATCTTTTGGTAGACGCGGATGAAGTTTTCTGCAAAACCACAAGATGTGCGTGCAAATGGTGCTTTTGGCAGAACGCGCACGTGGATTTCTACCAAACGACGTGCTAAGCATACCGATGCTGCTCTTTTTAGCACCCGCGCGGGGATTTGTGCGAAAACGCGTTTTAAGCATGCACATGCATCTTTTGGTAGACGCGGATGAAGTTTTCTGCAAAACCACAAGATGTGCATGCAAATGGTGCTTTTGGCAGAACGCGCACGTGGATTTCTACGAAACGACGTGCTAAGCATGCCGATGCTGCTCTTTTTAGCACCCGCGCACGGATTTGTGCGAAAACGCGTTTTAAGCATGCACATGCATCTTTTGGTAGACGCGGATGAAGTTTTCTGCAAAACCACAAGATGTGCATGCAAATGGTGCTTTTGGCAGAACGCGCACGTGGATTTCTACCAAACGACGTGCTAAGCATGCCGATGCTGCTCTTTTTAGCACCCGCGCACGGATTTGTGCGAAAACGCGTTTTAAGCATGCACATGCATCTTTTGGTAGACGCGGTTGAAGTTTTCTGCAAAACCACAAGATGTGCATGCAAATGGTGCTTTTGGCAGAACGCGCACGTGGATTTCTACCAAACGACGTGCTAAGCATGCCGATGCTACTCTTTTTAGCACCCGCGCACGGATTTGTGCGAAAACGCGTTTTAAGCATGCACATGCATCTTTTGGTAGACGCGGATGAAGTTTTCTGCAAAACCACAAGATCTGCATGCAAATGGTGCTTTTGGCAGAACGCGCACGTGGATTTCTACCAAACGACGTGCTAAGCATGCCGATGCTGCTCTTTTTAGCACCCGCGCGCGGATTTGTGCGAAAACGCGTTTTAAGCATGCACATGCATCTTTTGGTAGACGCGGATGAAGTTTTCTGCAAAACCACAAGATGTGCGTGCAAATGGTGCTTTTGGCAGAACGCGCACGTGGATTTCTACCAAACGACGTGCTAAGCATACCGATGCTGCTCTTTTTAGCACCCGCGCGGGGATTTGTGCGAAAACGCGTTTTAAGCATGCACATGCATCTTTTGGTAGACGCGGATGAAGTTTTCTGCAAAACCACAAGATGTGCATGCAAATGGTGCTTTTGGCAGAACGCGCACGTGGATTTCTACCAAACGACGTGCTAAGCATGCCGATGCTGCTCTTTTTAGCACCCGCGCACGGATTTGTGCGAAAACGCGTTTTAAGCATGCACATGCATCTTTTGGTAGACGCGGATGAAGTTTTCTGCAAAACCACAAGATGTGCATGCAAATGGTGCTTTTGGCAGAACGCCCACGTGGATTTCTACCAAACGACGTGCTAAGCATGCCGATGCTGCTCTTTTTAGCACCCGCGCGCGGATTTGTGCGAAAACGCGTTTTAAGCATGCACATGTATCTTTTGGTAGACGCGGATGAAGTTTTCTGCAAAACCACAAGATGTGCATGCAAATGGTGCTTTTGGCAGAACGCGCACGTGGATTTCTACCAAACGACGTGCTAAGCATGCCGATGCTGCTCTTTTTAGCACCCGCGCACGGATTTGTGCGAAAACGCGTTTTAAGCATGCACATGCATCTTTTGGTAGACGCGGATGAAGTTTTCTGCAAAACCACAAGATGTGCATGCAAATGGTGCTTTTGGCAGAACGCGCACGTGGATTTCTACCAAACGACGTGCTAAGCATGCCGATGCTGCTCTTTTTAGCACCCGCGCACGGATTTGTGCGAAAACGCGTTTTAAGCATGCACATGCATCTTTTGGTAGACGCGGATGAAGTTTTCTGCAAAACCACAAGATGTGCATGCAAATGGTGCTTTTGGCAGAACGCGCACGTGGATTTCTACCAAACGACGTGCTAAGCATGCCGATGCTGCTCTTTTTAGCACCCGCGCGCGGATTTGTGCGAAAACGCGTTTTAAGCATGCACATGCATCTTTTGGTAGACGCGGATGAAGTTTTCTGCAAAACCACAAGATGTGCATGCAAATGGTGCTTTTGGCAGAACGCGCACGTGGATTTCTACCAAACGACGTGCTAAGCATGCCGATGCTGCTCTTTTTAGCACCCGCGCACGCATTTGTGCGAAAACGCGTTTGAAGCATGCACATGCATCTTTTGGTAGACGCGGATGAAGTTTTCTGCAAAACCACAAGATGTGCGTGCAAATGGTGCTTTTGGCAGAACGCGCACGTGGATTTCTACCAAACGACGTGCTAAGCATGCCGATGCTGCTCTTTTTAGCACCCGCGCACGGATTTGTGCGAAAACGCGTTTTAAGCATGCACATGCATCTTTTGGTAGACGCGGATGAAGTTTTCTGCAAAACCACAAGATGTGCATGCAAATGGTGCTTTTGGCAGAACGCGCACGTGGATTTCTACCAAACGACGTGCTAAGCATGCCGATACTGCTCTTTTTAGCACCCGCGCGCGGATTTGTGCGAAAACGCGTTTTAAGCATGCACATGCATCTTTTGGTAGACGCGGATGAAGTTTTCTGCAAAACCACAAGATGTGCATGCAAATGGTGCTTTTGGCTGAACGCGCACGTGGATTTCTACCAAACGACGTGCTAAGCATGCCGATGCTGCTCTTTTTAGCACCCGCGCACGCATTTGTGCGAAAACGCGTTTTAAGCATGCACATGCATCTTTTGGTAGACGCGGATGAAGTTTTCTGCAAAACCACAAGATGTGCGTGCAAATGGTGCTTTTGGCAGAACGCGCACGTGGATTTCTACCAAACGAAGTGCTAAGCATGCCGATGCTGCCCTTTTTAGCACCCGCGCACGGATTTGTGCGAAAACGCGTTTTAAGCATGCACATGCATCTTTTGGTAGACGCGGATGAAGTTTTCTGCAAAACCACAAGATGTGCATGCAAATGGTGCTTTTGGCAGAACGCGCACGTGGATTTCTACCAAACGACGTGCTAAGCATGCCGATGCTGCTCTTTTTAGCACCCGCGCACGGATTTGTGCGAAAACGCGTTTTAAGCATGCACATGCATCTTTTGGTAGACGCGGTTGAAGTTTTCTGCAAAACCACAAGATGTGCATGCAAATGGTGCTTTTGGCAGAACGCGCACGTGGATTTCTACCAAACGACGTGCTAAGCATGCCGATGCTGCTCTTTTTAGCACCCGCGCACGGATTTGTGCGAAAACGCGTTTTAAGCATGCACATGCATCTTTTGGTAGACGCGGATGAAGTTTTCTGCAAAACCACAAGATGTGCATGCAAATGGTGCTTTTGGCAGAACGCGCACGTGGATTTCTACCAAACGACGTGCTAAGCATGCCGATGCTGCTCTTTTTAGCACCCGCACGCGGATTTGTGCGAAAACGCGTTTTAAGCATGCACATGCATCTTTTGGTAGACGCGGATGAAGTTTTCTGCAAAACCACAAGATGTGCATGCAAATGGTGCTTTTGGCTGAACGCGCACGTGGATTTCTACCAAACGACGTGCTAAGCATGCCGATGCTGCTCTTTTTAGCACCCGCGCACGCATTTGTGCGAAAACGCGTTTTAAGCATGCACATGCATCTTTTGGTAGACGCGGATGAAGTTTTCTGCAAAACCACAAGATGTGCGTGCAAATGGTGCTTTTGGCAGAACGCGCACGTGGATTTCTACCAAACGAAGTGCTAAGCATGCCGATGCTGCTCTTTTTAGCACCCGCGCACGGATTTGTGCGAAAACGCGTTTTAAGCATGCACATGCATCTTTTGGTAGACGCGGATGAAGTTTTCTGCAAAACCACAAGATGTGCATGCAAATGGTGCTTTTGGCAGAACGCGCACGTGGATTTCTACCAAACGACGTGCTAAGCATGCCGATGCTGCTCTTTTTAGCACCCGCGCACGGATTTGTGCGAAAACGCGTTTTTAAGCATGCACATGCATCTTTTGGTAGACGCGGTTGAAGTTTTCTGCAAAACCACAATATGTGCATGCAAATGGTGCTTTTGGCAGAACGCGCACGTGGATTTCTACCAAACGACGTGCTAAGCATGCCGATGCTGCTCTTTTTAGCACCCGCGCACGGATTTGTGCGAAAACGCGTTTTAAGCATGCACATGCATCTTTTGGTAGACGCGGATGAAGTTTTCTGCAAAACCACAAGATCTGCATGCAAATGGTGCTTTTGGCAGAACGCGCACGTGGATTTCTACCAAACGACGTGCTAAGCATGCCGATGCTGCTCTTTTTAGCACCCGCGCGCGGATTTGTGCGAAAACGCGTTTTAAGCATGCACATGCATCTTTTGGTAGACGCGGATGAAGTTTTCTGCAAAACCACAAGATGTGCGTGCAAATGGTGCTTTTGGCAGAACGCGCACGTGGATTTCTACCAAACGAAGTGCTAAGCATGCCATGCTGCTCTTTTTAGCACCCGCGCACGGATTTGTGCGAAAACGCGTTTTAAGCATGCACATGCATCTTTTGGTAGACGCGGATGAAGTTTTCTGCAAAACCACAAGATGTGCGTGCAAATGGTGCTTTTGGCAGAACGCGCACGTGGAATTCTACCAAACGACGTGCTAAGAATGCCGATGCTGCTCTTTTTAGCACCCGCGCACGGATTTGTGCGAAAACGCCTTTTAAGCATGCACATGCATCTTTTGGTAGACGCGGATGAAGTTTTCTGCAAAACCACAAGATGTGCATGCAAATGGTGCTTTTGGCAGAATGCGCACGTGGATTTCTACCAAACGACGTGCTAAGCATGCCGATGCTGCTCTTTTTAGCACCCGCGCACGGATTTGTGCGAAAACGCGTTTTAAGCATGCACATGCATCTTTTGGTAGACGCGGATGAAGTTTTCTGCAAAACCACAAGATGTGCATGCAAATGGTGCTTTTGGCAGAACGCGCACGTGGATTTCTACCAAACGACGTGCTAAGCATGCCGATGCTGCTCTTTTTAGCACCCGCGCGCGGATTTGTGCGAAAACGCGTTTTAAGCATGCACATGCATCTTTTGGTAGACGCGGATGAAGTTTTCTGCAAAACCACAAGATGTGCATGCAAATGGTGCTTTTGGCAGAACGCGCACGTGGATTTCTACCAAACGACGTGCTAAGCATGCCGATGCTGCTCTTTTTAGCACCCGCGCACGCATTTGTGCGAAAACGCGTTTTAAGCATGCACATGCATCTTTTGGTAGACGCGGATGAAGTTTTCTGCAAAACCACAAGATGTGCGTGAAAATGGTGCTTTTGGCAGAACGCGCACGTGGATTTCTACCAAACGACGTGCTAAGCATGCCGATGCTGCTCTTTTTAGCACCCGCGCACGGATTTGTGCGAAAACGCGTTTTAAGCATGCACATGCATCTTTTGGTAGACGCGGATGAAGTTTTCTGCAAAACCACAAGATGTGCATGCAAATGGTGCTTTTGGCAGAACGCGCACGTGGATTTCTACCAAACGACGTGCTAAGCATGCCGATGCTGCTCTTTTTAGCACCCGCGCGCGGATTTGTGCGAAAACGCGTTTTAAGCATGCACATGCATCTTTTGGTAGACGCGGATGAAGTTTTCTGCAAAACCACAAGATGTGCATGCAAATGGTGCTTTTGGCTGAACGCGCACGTGGATTTCTACCAAACGACGTGCTAAGCATGCCGATGCTGCTCTTTTTAGCACCCGCGCACGAATTTGTGCGAAAACGCGTTTTAAGCATGCACATGCATCTTTTGGTAGACGCGGATGAAGTTTTCTGCAAAACCACAAGATGTGCGTGCAAATGGTGCTTTTGGCGGAACGCGCACGTGGATTTCTACCAAACGAAGTGCTAAGCATGCCGATGCTGCTCTTTTTAGCACCCGCGCACGGATTTGTGCGAAAACGCGTTTTAAGCATGCACATGCATATTTTGGTAGACGCGGATGAAGTTTTCTGCAAAACCACAAGATGTGCATGCAAATGGTGCTTTTGGCAGAACGCGCACGTGGATTTCTACCAAACGACGTGCTAAGCATGCCGATGCTGCTCTTTTTAGCACCCGCGCACGCATTTGTGCGAAAACGCGTTTTAAGCATGCACATGCATCTTTTGGTAGACGCGGATGAAGTTTTCTGCAAAACCACAAGATGTGCGTGCAAATGGTGCTTTTGGCAGAACGCGCACGTGGATTTCTACCAAACGACGTGCTAAGCATACCGATGCTGCTCTTTTTAGCACCCGCGCGGGGATTTGTGCGAAAACGCGTTTTAAGCATGCACATGCATCTTTTGGTAGACGCGGATGAAGTTTTCTGCAAAACCACAAGATGTGCATGCAAATGGTGCTTTTGGCAGAACGCGCACGTGGATTTCTACCAAACGACGTGCTAAGCATGCCGATGCTGCTCTTTTTAGCACCCGCGCACGGATTTGTGCGAAAACGCGTTTTAAGCATGCACATGCATCTTTTGGTAAACGCGGATGAAGTTTTCTGCAAAACCACAAGATGTGCATGCAAATGGTGCTTTTGGCAGAACGCGCACGTGGATTTCTACCAAACGACATGCTAAGCATGCCGATGCTGCTCTTTTTAGCACCCGCGCACGGATTTGTGCGAAAACGCGTTTTAAGCATGCACATGCATCTTTTGGTAGACGCGGTTGAAGTTTTCTGCAAAACCACAAGATGTGCATGCAAATGGTGCTTTTGGCAGAACGCGCACGTGGATTTCTACCAAACGACGTGCTAAGCATGCCGATGCTGCTCTTTTTAGCACCCGCGCACGGATTTGTGCGAAAACGCGTTTTAAGCATGCACATGCATCTTTTGGTAGACGCGGATGAAGTTTTCTGCAAAACCACAAGATCTGCATGCAAATGGTGCTTTTGGCAGAACGCGCACGTGGATTTCTACCAAACGACGTGCTAAGCATGCCGATGCTGCTCTTTTTAGCACCCGCGCGCGGATTTGTGCGAAAACGCGTTTTAAGCATGCACATGCATCTTTTGGTAGACGCGGATGAAGTTTTCTGCAAAACCACAAGATGTGCGTGCAAATGGTGCTTTTGGCAGAACGCGCACGTGGATTTCTACCAAACGACGTGCTAAGCATACCGATGCTGCTCTTTTTAGCACCCGCGCGGGGATTTGTGCGAAAACGCGTTTTAAGCATGCACATGCATCTTTTGGTAGACGCGGATGAAGTTTTCTGCAAATCCACAAGATGTGCATGCAAATGGTGCTTTTGGCAGAACGCGCACGTGGATTTCTACCAAACGACGTGCTAAGCATGCCGATGCTGCTCTTTTTAGCACCCGCGCACGGATTTGTGCGAAAACGCGTTTTAAGCATGCACATGCATCTTTTGGTAGACGCGGATGAAGTTTTCTGCAAAACCACAAGATGTGCATGCAAATGGTGCTTTTGGCAGAACGCGCACGTGGATTTCTACCAAACGACGTGCTAAGCATGCCGATGCTGCTCTTTTTAGCACCCGCGCGCGGATTTGTGCGAAAACGCGTTTTAAGCATGCACATGCATCTTTTGGTAGACGCGGATGAAGTTTTCTGCAAAACCACAAGATGTGCATGCAAATGGTGCTTTTGGCAGAACGCGCACGTGGATTTCTACCAAACGACGTGCTAAGCATGCCGATGCTGCTCTTTTTAGCACCCGCGCACGGATTTGTGCGAAAACGCGTTTTAAGCATGCACATGCATCTTTTGGTAGACGCGGATGAAGTTTTCTGCAAAACCACAAGATGTGCATGCAAATGGTGCTTTTGGCAGAACGCGCACGTGGATTTCTACCAAACGACGTGCTAAGCATGCCGATGCTGCTCTTTTTAGCACCCGCGCACGGATTTGTGCGAAAACGCGTTTTAAGCATGCACATGCATCTTTTGGTAGACGCGGATGAAGTTTTCTGCAAAACCACAAGATGTGCATGCAAATGGTGCTTTTGGCAGAACGCGCACGTGGATTTCTACCAAACGACGTGCTAAGCATGCCGATGCTGCTCTTTTTAGCACCCGCGCGCGGATTTGTGCGAAAACGCGTTTTAAGCATGCACATGCATCTTTTGGTAGACGCGGATGAAGTTTTCTGCAAAACCACAAGATGTGCATGCAAATGGTGCTTTTGGCAGAACGCGCACGTGGATTTCTACCAAACGACGTGCTAAGCATGCCGATGCTGCTCTTTTTAGCACCCGCGCACGCATTTGTGCGAAAACGCGTTTGAAGCATGCACATGCATCTTTTGGTAGACGCGGATGAAGTTTTCTGCAAAACCACAAGATGTGCGTGCAAATGGTGCTTTTGGCAGAACGCGCACGTGGATTTCTACCAAACGACGTGCTAAGCATGCCGATGCTGCTCTTTTTAGCACCCGCGCACGGATTTGTGCGAAAACGCGTTTTAAGCATGCACATGCATCTTTTGGTAGACGCGGATGAAGTTTTCTGCAAAACCACAAGATGTGCATGCAAATGGTGCTTTTGGCAGAACGCGCACGTGGATTTCTACCAAACGACGTGCTAAGCATGCCGATACTGCTCTTTTTAGCACCCGCGCGCGGATTTGTGCGAAAACGCGTTTTAAGCATGCACATGCATCTTTTGGTAGACGCGGATGAAGTTTTCTGCAAAACCACAAGATGTGCATGCAAATGGTGCTTTTGGCTGAACGCGCACGTGGATTTCTACCAAACGACGTGCTAAGCATGCCTATGCTGCTCTTTTTAGCACCCGCGCACGCATTTGTGCGAAAACGCGTTTTAAGCATGCACATGCATCTTTTGGTAGACGCGGATGAAGTTTTCTGCAAAACCACAAGATGTGCGTGCAAATGGTGCTTTTGGCAGAACGCGCACGTGGATTTCTACCAAACGAAGTGCTAAGCATGCCGATGCTGCCCTTTTTAGCACCCGCGCACGGATTTGTGGAAAAACGCGTTTTAAGCATGCACATGCATCTTTTGGTAGACGCGGATGAAGTTTTCTGCAAAACCACAAGATGTGCATGCAAATGGTGCTTTTGGCAGAACGCGCACGTGGATTTCTACCAAACGACGTGCTAAGCATGCCGATGCTGCTCTTTTTAGCACCCGCGCACGGATTTGTGCGAAAACGCGTTTTAAGCATGCACATGCATCTTTTGGTAGACGCGGTTGAAGTTTTCTGCAAAACCACAAGATGTGCATGCAAATGGTGCTTTTGGCAGAACGCGCACGTGGATTTCTACCAAACGACGTGCTAAGCATGCCGATGCTGCTCTTTTTAGCACCCGCGCACGGATTTGTGCGAAAACGCGTTTTAAGCATGCACATGCATCTTTTGGTAGACGCGGATGAAGTTTTCTGCAAAACCACAAGATGTGCATGCAAATGGTGCTTTTGGCAGAACGCGCACGTGGATTTCTACCAAACGACGTGCTAAGCATGCCGATGCTGCTCTTTTTAGCACCCGCACGCGGATTTGTGCGAAAACGCGTTTTAAGCATGCACATGCATCTTTTGGTAGACGCGGATGAAGTTTTCTGCAAAACCACAAGATGTGCATGCAAATGGTGCTTTTGGCTGAACGCGCACGTGGATTTCTACCAAACGACGTGCTAAGCATGCCGATGCTGCTCTTTTTAGCACCCGCGCACGCATTTGTGCGAAAACGCGTTTTAAGCATGCACATGCATCTTTTGGTAGACGCGGATGAAGTTTTCTGCAAAACCACAAGATGTGCGTGCAAATGGTGCTTTTGGCAGAACGCGCACGTGGATTTCTACCAAACGAAGTGCTAAGCATGCCGATGCTGCTCTTTTTAGCACCCGCGCACGGATTTGTGCGAAAACGCGTTTTAAGCATGCACATGCATCTTTTGGTAGACGCGGATGAAGTTTTCTGCAAAACCACAAGATGTGCATGCAAATGGTGCTTTTGGCAGAACGCGCACGTGGATTTCTACCAAACGACGTGCTAAGCATGCCGATGCTGCTCTTTTTAGCACCCGCGCACGGATTTGTGCGAAAACGCGTTTTAAGCATGCACATGCATCTTTTGGTAGACGCGGTTGAAGTTTTCTGCAAAACCACAATATGTGCATGCAAATGGTGCTTTTGGCAGAACGCGCACGTGGATTTCTACCAAACGACGTGCTAAGCATGCCGATGCTGCTCTGTTTAGCACCCGCGCACGGATTTGTGCGAAAACGCGTTTTAAGCATGCACATGCATCTTTTGGTAGACGCGGATGAAGTTTTCTGCAAAACCACAAGATCTGCATGCAAATGGTGCTTTTGGCAGAACGCGCACGTGGATTTCTACCAAACGACGTGCTAAGCATGCCGATGCTGCTCTTTTTAGCACCCGCGCGCGGATTTGTGCGAAAACGCGTTTTAAGCATGCACATGCATCTTTTGGTAGACGCGGATGAAGTTTTCTGCAAAACCACAAGATGTGCGTGCAAATGGTGCTTTTGGCAGAACGCGCACGTGGATTTCTACCAAACGAAGTGCTAAGCATGCCGATGCTGCTCTTTTTAGCACCCGCGCACGGATTTGTGCGAAAACGCGTTTTAAGCATGCACATGCATCGTTTGGTAGACGCGGATGAAGTTTTCTGCAAAACCACAAGATGTGCGTGCAAATGGTGCTTTTGGCAGAACGCGCACGTGGAATTCTACCAAACGACGTGCTAAGAATGCCGATGCTGCTCTTTTTAGCACCCGCGCACGGATTTGTGCGAAAACGCCTTTTAAGCATGCACATGCATCTTTTGGTAGACGCGGATGAAGTTTTCTGCAAAACCACAAGATGTGCATGCAAATGGTGCATTTGGCAGAATGCGCACGTGGATTTCTACCAAACGACGTGCTAAGCATGCCGATGCTGCTCTTTTTAGCACCCGCGCACGGATTTGTGCGAAAACGCGTTTTAAGCATGCACATGCATCTTTTGGTAGACGCGGATGAAGTTTTCTGCAAAACCACAAGATGTGCATGCAAATGGTGCTTTTGGCAGAACGCGCACGTGGATTTCTACCAAACGACGTGCTAAGCATGCCGATGCTGCTCTTTTTAGCACCCGCGCGCGGATTTGTGCGAAAACGCGTTTTAAGCATGCACATGCATCTTTTGGTAGACGCGGATGAAGTTTTCTGCAAAACCACAAGATGTGCATGCAAATGGTGCTTTTGGCAGAACGCGCACGTGGATTTCTACCAAACGACGTGCTAAGCATGCCGATGCTGCTCTTTTTAGCACCCGCGCACGCATTTGTGCGAAAACGCGTTTTAAGCATGCACATGCATCTTTTGGTAGACGCGGATGAAGTTTTCTGCAAAACCACAAGATGTGCGTGAAAATGGTGCTTTTGGCAGAACGCGCACGTGGATTTCTACCAAACGACGTGCTAAGCATGCCGATGCTGCTCTTTTTAGCACCCGCGCACGGATTTGTGCGAAAACGCGTTTTAAGCATGCACATGCATCTTTTGGTAGACGCGGATGAAGTTTTCTGCAAAACCACAAGATGTGCATGCAAATGGTGCTTTTGGCAGAACGCGCACGTGGATTTCTACCAAACGACGTGCTAAGCATGCCGATGCTGCTCTTTTTAGCACCCGCGCGCGGATTTGTGCGAAAACGCGTTTTAAGCATGCACATGCATCTTTTGGTAGACGCGGATGAAGTTTTCTGCAAAACCACAAGATGTGCATGCAAATGGTGCTTTTGGCTGAACGCGCACGTGGATTTCTACCAAACGACGTGCTAAGCATGCCGATGCTGCTCTTTTTAGCACCCGCGCACGAATTTGTGCGAAAACGCGTTTTAAGCATGCACATGCATCTTTTGGTAGACGCGGATGAAGTTTTCTGCAAAACCACAAGATGTGCGTGCAAATGGTGCTTTTGGCAGAACGCGCACGTGGATTTCTACCAAACGAAGTGCTAAGCATGCCGATGCTGCTCTTTTTAGCACCCGCGCACGGATTTGTGCGAAAACGCGTTTTAAGCATGCACATGCATCTTTTGGTAGAAGCGGATGAAGTTTTCTGCAAAACCACAAGATGTGCATGCAAATGGTGCTTTTGGCAGAACGCGCACGTGGATTTCTACCAAACGACGTGCTAAGCATGCCGATGCTGCTCTTTTTAGCACCCGCGCACGGATTTGTGCGAAAACGCGTTTTAAGCATGCACATGCATCTTTTGGTAGACGCGGTTGAAGTTTTCTGCAAAACCACAAGATGTGCATGCAAATGGTGCTTTTGGCAGAACGCGCACGTGGATTTCTACCAAACGACGTGCTAAGCATACCGATGCTGCTCTTTTTAGCACCCGCGCGGGGATTTGTGCGAAAACGCGTTTTAAGCATGCACATGCATCTTTTGGTAGACGCGGATGAAGTTTTCTGCAAAACCACAAGATGTGCATGCAAATGGTGCTTTTGGCAGAACGCGCACGTGGATTTCTACCAAACGACGTGCTAAGCATGCCGATGCTGCTCTTTTTAGCACCCGCGCACGGATTTGTGCGAAAACGCGTTTTAAGCATGCACATGCATCTTTTGGTAGACGCGGATGAAGTTTTCTGCAAAACCACAAGATGTGCATGCAAATGGTGCTTTTGGCAGAACGCGCACGTGGATTTCTACCAAACGACGTGCTAAGCATGCCGATGCTGCTCTTTTTAGCACCCGCGCGCGGATTTGTGCGAAAACGCGTTTTAAGCATGCACATGCATCTTTTGGTAGACGCGGATGAAGTTTTCTGCAAAACCACAAGATGTGCATGCAAATGGTGCTTTTGGCAGAACGCGCACGTGGATTTCTACCAAACGACGTGCTAAGCATGCCGATGCTGCTCTTTTTAGCACCCGCGCACGGATTTGTGCGAAAACGCGTTTTAAGCATGCACATGCATCTTTTGGTAGACGCGGATGAAGTTTTCTGCAAAACCACAAGATGTGCATGCAAATGGTGCTTTTGGCAGAACGCGAACGTGGATTTCTACCAAACGACGTGCTAAGCATGCCGATGCTGCTCTTTTTAGCACCCGCGCACGGATTTGTGCGAAAACGCGTTTTAAGCATGCACATGCATCTTTTGGTAGACGCGGATGAAGTTTTCTGCAAAACCACAAGATGTGCATGCAAATGGTGCTTTTGGCAGAACGCGCACGTGGATTTCTACCAAACGACGTGCTAAGCATGCCGATGCTGCTCTTTTTAGCACCCGCGCGCGGATTTGTGCGAAAACGCGTTTTAAGCATGCACATGCATCTTTTGGTAGACGCGGATGAAGTTTTCTGCAAAACCACAAGATGTGCATGCAAATGGTGCTTTTGGCAGAACGCGCACGTGGATTTCTACCAAACGACGTGCTAAGCATGCCGATGCTGCTCTTTTTAGCACCCGCGCACGCATTTGTGCGAAAACCCGTTTGAAGCATGCACATGCATCTTTTGGTAGACGCGGATGAAGTTTTCTGCAAAACCACAAGATGTGCGTGCAAATGGTGCTTTTGGCAGAACGCGCACGTGGATTTCTACCAAACGACGTGCTAAGCATGCCGATGCTGCTCTTTTTAGCACCCGCGCACGGATTTGTGCGAAAACACGTTTTAAGCATGCACATGCATCTTTTGGTAGACGCGGATGAAGTTTTCTGCAAAACCACAAGATGTGCATGCAAATGGTGCTTTTGGCAGAACGCGCACGTGGATTTCTACCAAACGACGTGCTAAGCATGCCGATGCTGCTCTTTTTAGCACCCGCGCACGCATTTGTGCGAAAACGCGTTTGAAGCATGCACATGCATCTTTTGGTAGACGCGGATGAAGTTTTCTGCAAAACCACAAGATGTGCGTGCAAATGGTGCTTTTGGCAGAACGCGCACGTGGATTTCTACCAAACGACGTGCTAAGCATGCCGATGCTGCTCTTTTTAGCACCCGCGCACGGATTTGTGCGAAAACGCGTTTTAAGCATGCACATGCATCTTTTGGTAGACGCGGTTGAAGTTTTCTGCAAAACCACAAGATGTGCATGCAAATGGTGCTTTTGGCAGAACGCGCACGTGGATTTCTACCAAACGACGTGCTAAGCATACCGATGCTGCTCTTTTTAGCACCCGCGCGGGGATTTGTGCGAAAACGCGTTTTAAGCATGCACATGCATCTTTTGGTAGACGCGGATGAAGTTTTCTGCAAAACCACAAGATGTGCATGCAAATGGTGCTTTTGGCAGAACGCGCACGTGGATTTCTACCAAACGACGTGCTAAGCATGCCGATGCTGCTCTTTTTAGCACCCGCGCACGGATTTGTGCGAAAACGCGTTTTAAGCATGCACATGCATCTTTTGGTAGACGCGGATGAAGTTTTCTGCAAAACCACAAGATGTGCATGCAAATGGTGCTTTTGGCAGAACGCGCACGTGGATTTCTACCAAACGACGTGCTAAGCATGCCGATGCTGCTCTTTTTAGCACCCGCGCGCGGATTTGTGCGAAAACGCGTTTTAAGCATGCACATGCATCTTTTGGTAGACGCGGATGAAGTTTTCTGCAAAACCACAAGATGTGCATGCAAATGGTGCTTTTGGCAGAACGCGCACGTGGATTTCTACCAAACGACGTGCTAAGCATGCCGATGCTGCTCTTTTTAGCACCCGCGCACGGATTTGTGCGAAAACGCGTTTTAAGCATGCACATGCATCTTTTGGTAGACGCGGATGAAGTTTTCTGCAAAACCACAAGATGTGCATGCAAATGGTGCTTTTGGCAGAACGCGAACGTGGATTTCTACCAAACGACGTGCTAAGCATGCCGATGCTGCTCTTTTTAGCACCCGCGCACGGATTTGTGCGAAAACGCGTTTTAAGCATGCACATGCATCTTTTGGTAGACGCGGATGAAGTTTTCTGCAAAACCACAAGATGTGCATGCAAATGGTGCTTTTGGCAGAACGCGCACGTGGATTTCTACCAAACGACGTGCTAAGCATGCCGATGCTGCTCTTTTTAGCACCCGCGCGCGGATTTGTGCGAAAACGCGTTTTAAGCATGCACATGCATCTTTTGGTAGACGCGGATGAAGTTTTCTGCAAAACCACAAGATGTGCATGCAAATGGTGCTTTTGGCAGAACGCGCACGTGGATTTCTACCAAACGACGTGCTAAGCATGCCGATGCTGCTCTTTTTAGCACCCGCGCACGCATTTGTGCGAAAACGCGTTTGAAGCATGCACATGCATCTTTTGGTAGACGCGGATGAAGTTTTCTGCAAAACCACAAGATGTGCGTGCAAATGGTGCTTTTGGCAGAACGCGCACGTGGATTTCTACCAAACGACGTGCTAAGCATGCCGATGCTGCTCTTTTTAGCACCCGCGCACGGATTTGTGCGAAAACACGTTTTAAGCATGCACATGCATCTTTTGGTAGACGCGGATGAAGTTTTCTGCAAAACCACAAGATGTGCATGCAAATGGTGCTTTTGGCAGAACGCGCACGTGGATTTCTACCAAACGACGTGCTAAGCATGCCGATACTGCTCTTTTTAGCACCCGCGCGCGGATTTGTGCGAAAACGCGTTTTAAGCATGCACATGCATCTTTTGGTAGACGCGGATGAAGTTTTCTGCAAAACCACAAGATGTGCATGCAAATGGTGCTTTTGGCTGAACGCGCACGTGGATTTCTACCAAACGACGTGCTAAGCATGCCGATGCTGCTCTTTTTAGCACCCGCGCACGCATTTGTGCGAAAACGCGTTTTAAGCATGCACATGCATCTTTTGGTAGACGCGGATGAAGTTTTCTGCAAAACCACAAGATGTGCGTGCAAATGGTGCTTTTGGCAGAACGCGCACGTGGATTTCTACCAAACGAAGTGCTAAGCATGCCGATGCTGCCCTTTTTAGCACCCGCACACGGATTTGTGCGAAAACGCGTTTTAAGCATGCACATGCATCTTTTGGTAGACGCGGATGAAGTTTTCTGCAAAACCACAAGATGTGCATGCAAATGGTGCTTTTGGCAGAACGCGCACGTGGATTTCTACCAAACGACGTGCTAAGCATGCCGATGCTGCTCTTTTTAGCACCCGCGCACGGATTTGTGCGAAAACGCGTTTTAAGCATGCACATGCATCTTTTGGTAGACGCGGTTGAAGTTTTCTGCAAAACCACAAGATGTGCATGCAAATGGTGCTTTTGGCAGAACGCGCACGTGGATTTCTACCAAACGACGTGCTAAGCATGCCGATGCTGCTCTTTTTAGCACCCGCGCACGGATTTGTGCGAAAACGCGTTTTAAGCATGCACATGCATCTTTTGGTAGACGCGGATGAAGTTTTCTGCAAAACCACAAGATGTGCATGCAAATGGTGCTTTTGGCAGAACGCGCACGTGGATTTCTACCAAACGACGTGCTAAGCATGCCGATGCTGCTCTTTTTAGCACCCGCGCGCGGATTTGTGCGAAAACGCGTTTTAAGCATGCACATGCATCTTTTGGTAGACGCGGATGAAGTTTTCTGCAAAACCACAAGATGTGCATGCAAATGGTGCTTTTGGCTGAACGCGCACGTGGATTTCTACCAAACGACGTGCTAAGCATGCCGATGCTGCTCTTTTTAGCACCCGCGCACGCATTTGTGCGAAAACGCGTTTTAAGCATGCACATGCATCTTTTGGTAGACGCGGATGAAGTTTTCTGCAAAACCACAAGATGTGCGTGCAAATGGTGCTTTTGGCAGAACGCGCACGTGGATTTCTACCAAACGAAGTGCTAAGCATGCCGATGCTGCTCTTTTTAGCACCCGCGCACGGATTTGTGCGAAAACGCGTTTTAAGCATGCACATGCATCTTTTGGTAGACGCGGATGAAGTTTTCTGCAAAACCACAAGATGTGCATGCAAATGGTGCTTTTGGCAGAACGCGCACGTGGATTTCTACCAAACGACGTGCTAAGCATGCCGATGCTGCTCTTTTTAGCACCCGCGCACGGATTTGTGCGAAAACTCGTTTTAAGCATGCACATGCATCTTTTGGTAGACGCGGTTGAAGTTTTCTGCAAAACCACAAGACGTGCATGCAAATGGTGCTTTTGGCAGAACGCGCACGTGGATTTCTACCAAACGACGTGCTAAGCATGCCGATGCTGCTCTTTTTAGCACCCGCGCACGGATTTGTGCGAAAACGCGTTTTAAGCATGCACATGCATCTTTTGGTAGACGCGGATGAAGTTTTCTGCAAAACCACAAGATGTGCATGCAAATGGTGCTTTTCGCAGAACGCGCACGTGGATTTCTACCAAACGACGTGCTAAGCATGCCGATGCTGCTCTTTTTAGCACCCGCGCGCGGATTTGTGCGAAAACGCGTTTTAAGCATGCACATGCATCTTTTGGTAGACGCGGATGAAGTTTTCTGCAAAACCACAAGATGTGCGTGCAAATGGTGCTTTTGGCAGAACGCGCACGTGGATTTCTACCAAACGAAGTGCTAAGCATGCCGATGCTGCTCTTTTTAGCACCCGCGCACGGATTTGTGCGAAAACGCGTTTTAAGCATGCACATGCATCTTTTGGTAGACGCGGATGAAGTTTTCTGCAAAACCACAAGATGTGCGTGCAAATGGTGCTTTTGGCAGAACGCGCATGTGGAATTCTACCAAACGACGTGCTAAGAATGCCGATGCTGCTCTTTTTAGCACCCGCGCACGGATTTGTGCGAAAACGCCTTTTAAGCATGCACATGCATCTTTTGGTAGACGCGGATGAAGTTTTCTGCAAAACCACAAGATGTGCATGCAAATGGTGCTTTTGGCAGAATGCGCACGTGGATTTCTACCAAACGACGTGCTAAGCATGCCGATGCTGCTCTTTTTAGCACCCGCGCACGGATTTGTGCGAAAACGCGTTTTAAGCATGCACATGCATCTTTTGGTAGACGCGGATGAAGTTTTCTGCAAAACCACAAGATGTGCATGCAAATGGTGCTTTTGGCAGAACGCGCACGTGGATTTCTACCAAACGACGTGCTAAGCATGCCGATGCTGCTCTTTTTAGCACCCGCGCGCGGATTTGTGCGAAAACGCGTTTTAAGCATGCACATGCATCTTTTGGTAGACGCGGATGAAGTTTTCTGCAAAACCACAAGATGTGCATGCAAATGGTGCTTTTGGCAGAACGCGCACGTGGATTTCTACCAAACGACGTGCTAAGCATGCCGATGCTGCTCTTTTTAGCACCCGCGCACGCATTTGTGCGAAAACGCGTTTTAAGCATGCACATGCATCTTTTGGTAGACGCGGATGAAGTTTTCTGCAAAACCACAAGATGTGCGTGAAAATGGTGCTTTTGGCAGAGCGCGCACGTGGATTTCTACCAAACGACGTGCTAAGCATGCCGATGCTGCTCTTTTTAGCACCCGCGCACGGATTTGTGCGAAAACGCGTTTTAAGCATGCACATGCATCTTTTGGTAGACGCGGATGAAGTTTTCTGCAAAACCACAAGATGTGCATGCAAATGGTGCTTTTGGCAGAACGCGCACGTGGATTTCTACCAAACGACGTGCTAAGCATGCCGATGCTGCTCTTTTTAGCACCCGCGCGCGGATTTGTGCGAAAACGCGTTTTAAGCATGCACATGCATCTTTTGGTAGACGCGGATGAAGTTTTCTGCAAAACCACAAGATGTGCATGCAAATGGTGCTTTTGGCTGAACGCGCACGTGGATTTCTACCAAACGACGTGCTAAGCATGCCGATGCTGCTCTTTTTAGCACCCGCGCACGAATTTGTGCGAAAACGCGTTTTAAGCATGCACATGCATCTTTTGGTAGACGCGGATGAAGTTTTCTGCAAAACCACAAGATGTGCGTGCAAATGGTGCTTTTGGCAGAACGCGCACGTGGATTTCTACCAAACGAAGTGCTAAGCATGCCGATGCTGCTCTTTTTAGCACCCGCGCACGGATTTGTGCGAAAACGCGTTTTAAGCATGCACATGCATCTTTTGGTAGACGCGGATGAAGTTTTCTGCAAAACCACAAGATGTGCATGCAAATGGTGCTTTTGGCAGAACGCGCACGTGGATTTCTACCAAACGACGTGCTAAGCATGCCGATGCTGCTCTTTTTAGCACCCGCGCACGGATTTGTGCGAAAACGCGTTTTAAGCATGCACATGCATCTTTTGGTAGACGCGGTTGAAGTTTTCTGCAAAACCACAAGATGTGCATGCAAATGGTGCTTTTGGCAGAACGCGCACGTGGATTTCTACCAAACGACGTGCTAAGCATGCCGATGCTGCTCTTTTTAGCACCCGCGCACGCATTTGTGCGAAAACGCGTTTTAAGCATGCACATGCATCTTTTGGTAGACGCGCATGAAGTTTTCTGCAAAACCACAAGATGTGCGTGCAAATGGTGCTTTTGGCAGAACGCGCACGTGGATTTCTACCAAACGACGTGCTAAGCATGCCGATGCTGCTCTTTTTAGCACCCGCGCACGGATTTGTGCGAAAACGCGTTTTAAGCATGCACATGCATCTTTTGGTAGACGCGGATGAAGTTTTCTGCAAAACCACAAGATGTGCATGCAAATGGTGCTTTTGGCAGAACGCGCACGTGGATTTCTACCAAACGACGTGCTAAGCATACCGATGCTGCTCTTTTTAGCACCCGCGCGCGGAATTGTGCGAAATGCGTTTTAAGCATGCACATGCATCTTTTGGTAGACGCGGATGAAGTTTTCTGCAAAACCACAAGATGTGCATGCAAATGGTGCTTTTGGCAGAACGCGCACGTGGATTTCTACCAAACGACGTGCTAAGCATGCCGATGCTGCTCTTTTTAGCACCCGCGCGCGGATTTGTGCGAAAACGCGTTTTAAGCATGCACATGCATCTTTTGGTAGACGCGGATGAAGTTTTCTGCAAAACCACAAGATGTGCATGCAAATGGTGCTTTTGGCAGAACGCGCACGTGGATTTCTACCAAACGACGTGCTAAGCATGCCGATGCTGCTCTTTTTAGCACCCGCGCACGGATTTGTGCGAAAACGCGTTTTAAGCATGCACATGCATCTTTTGGTAGACGCGGATGAAGTTTTCTGCAAAACCACAAGATGTGCATGCAAATGGTGCTTTTGGCAGAACGCGCACGTGGATTTCTACCAAACGACGTGCTAAGCATGCCGATGCTGCTCTTTTTAGCACCCGCGCGCGGATTTGTGCGAAAACGCGTTTTAAGCATGCACATGCATCTTTTGGTAGACGCGGATGAAGTTTTCTGCAAAACCACAAGATGTGCATGCAAATGGTGCTTTTGGCAGAACGCGCACGTGGATTTCTACCAAACGACGTGCTAAGCATGCCGATGCTGCTCTTTTTAGCACCCGCGCGCGGATTTGTGCGAAAACGCGTTTTAAGCATGCACATGCATCTTTTGGTAGACGCGGATGAAGTTTTCTGCAAAACCACAAGATGTGCATGCAAATGGTGCTTTTGGCAGAACGCGCCCGTGGATTTCTACCAAACGACGTGCTAAGCATGCCGATGCTGCTCTTTTTAGCACCCGCGCGCGGATTTGTGCGAAAACGCGTTTTAAGCATGCACATGCATCTTTTGGTAGACGCGGATGAAGTTTTCTGCAAAACCACAAGATGTGCGTGCAAATGGTGCTTTTGGCAGAACGCGCACGTGGATTTCTACCAAACGAAGTGCTAAGCATGCCGATGCTGCTCTTTTTAGCACCCGCGCACGGATTTGTGCGAAAACGCGTTTTAAGCATGCACATGCATCTTTTGGTAGACGCGGATGAAGTTTTCTGCAAAACCACAAGATGTGCGTGCAAATGGTGCTTTTGGCAGAACGCGCACGTGGAATTCTACCAAACGACGTGCTAAGAATGCCGATGCTGCTCTTTTTAGCACCCGCGCACGGATTTGTGCGAAAACGCCTTTTAAGCATGCACATGCATCTTTTGGTAGACGCGGATGAAGTTTTCTGCAAAACCACAAGATGTGCATGCAAATGGTGCTTTTGGCAGAATGCGCACGTGGATTTCTACCAAACGACGTGCTAAGCATGCCGATGCTGCTCTTTTTAGCACCCGCGCACGGATTTGTGCGAAAACGCGTTTTAAGCATGCACATGCATCTTTTGGTAGACGCGGATGAAGTTTTCTGCAAAACCACAAGATGTGCATGCAAATGGTGCTTTTGGCAGAACGCGCACGTAGATTTCTACCAAACGACGTGCTAAGCATGCCGATGCTGCTCTTTTTAGCACCCGCGCGCGGATTTGTGCGAAAACGCGTTTTAAGCATGCACATGCATCTTTTGGTAGACGCGGATGAAGTTTTCTGCAAAACCACAAGATGTGCATGCAAATGGTGCTTTTGGCAGAACGCGCACGTGGATTTCTACCAAACGACGTGCTAAGCATGCCGATGCTGCTCTTTTTAGCACCCGCGCACGCATTTGTGCGAAAACGCGTTTTAAGCATGCACATGCATCTTTTGGTAGACGCGGATGAAGTTTTCTGCAAAACCACAAGATGTGCGTGAAAATGGTGCTTTTGGCAGAACGCGCACGTTTATTTCTACCAAACGACGTGCTAAGCATGCCGATGCTGCTCTTGTTAGCACCCGCGCACGGATTTGTGCGAAAACGCGTTTTAAGCATGCACATGCATCTTTTGGTAGACGCGGATGAAGTTTTCTGCAAAACCACAAGATGTGCATGCAAATGGTGCTTTTGGCAGAACGCGCACGTGGATTTCTACCAAACGACGTGCTAAGCATGCCGATGCTGCTCTTTTTAGCACCCGCGCGCGGATTTGTGCGAAAACGCGTTTTAAGCATGCACATGCATCTTTTGGTAGACGCGGTTGAAGTTTTCTGCAAAACCACAAGATGTGCATGCAAATGGTGCTTTTGGCAGAACGCGCACGTGGATTTCTACCAAACGACGTGCTAAGCATGCCGATGCTGCTCTTTTTAGCACCCGCGCGGGGATTTGTGCGAAAACGCGTTTTAAGCATGCACATGCATCTTTTGGTAGACGCGGATGAAGTTTTCTGCAAAACCACAAGATGTGCGTGCAAATGGTGCTTTTGGCAGAACGCGCACGTGGATTTCTACCAAACGAAGTGATAAGCATGCCGATGCTGCTCTTTTTAGCACCCGCGCACGGATTTGTGCGAAAACGCGTTTTAAGCATGCACATGCATCTTTTGGTAGACGCGGATGAAGTTTTCTGCAAAACCACAAGATGTGCATGCAAATGGTGCTTTTGGCAGAACGCGCACGTGGATTTCTACCAAACGACGTGCTAAGCATGCCGATGCTGCTCTTTTTAGCACCCGCGCACGGATTTGTGCGAAAACGCGTTTTAAGCATGCACATGCATCTTTTGGTAGACGCGGTTGAAGTTTTCTGCAAAACCACAAGATGTGCATGCAAATGGTGCTTTGGCAGAACGCGCACGTGGATTTCTACCAAACGACGTGCTAAGCATGCCGATGCTGCTCTTTTTAGCACCCGCGCACGCATTTGTGCGAAAACGCGTTTTAAGCATGCACATGCATCTTTTGGTAGACGCGCATGAAGTTTTCTGCAAAACCACAAGATGTGCGTGCAAATGGTGCTTTTGGCAGAACGCGCACGTGGATTTCTACCAAACGAGCGTGCTAAGCATGCCGATGCTGCTCTTTTTAGCACCCGCGCACGGATTTGTGCGAAAACGCGTTTTAAGCATGCACATGCATCTTTTGGTAGACGCGGATGAAGTTTTCTGCAAAACCACAAGATGTGCATGCAATAGTTGAGGGTGCTTTTGGCAGAACGCGCACGTGGATTTCTACCAAACGACGTGCTAAGCATACCGATGCTGCTCTTTTTAGCACCCGCGCGCGGAATTGTGCGAAATGCGTTTTAAGCATGCACATGCATCTTTTGGTAGACGCGGATGAAGTTTTCTGCAAAACCACAAGATGTGCATGCAAATGGTGCTTTTGGCAGAACGCGCACGTGGATTTCTACCAAACGACGTGCTAAGCATGCCGATGCTGCTCTTTTTAGCACCCGCGCGCGGATTTGTGCGAAAACGCGTTTTAAGCATGCACATGCATCTTTTGGTAGACGCGGATGAAGTTTTCTGCAAAACCACAAGATGTGCATGCAAATGGTGCTTTTGGCAGAACGCGCACGTGGATTTCTACCAAACGACGTGCTAAGCATGCCGATGCTGCTCTTTTTAGCACCCGCGCACGGATTTGTGCGAAAACGCGTTTTAAGCATGCACATGCATCTTTTGGTAGACGCGGATGAAGTTTTCTGCAAAACCACAAGATGTGCATGCAAATGGTGCTTTTTGCAGAGCGCGCACGTGGATTTCTACCAAACGACGTGCTAAGCATGCCGATGCTGCTCTTTTTAGCACCCGCGCACGGATTTGTGCGAAAACGCGTTTTAAGCATGCACATGCATCTTTTGGTAGACGCGGTTGAAGTTTTCTGCAAAACCACAAGATGTGCATGCAAATGGTGCTTTTGGCAGAACGCGCACGTGGATTTCTACCAAACGACGTGCTAAGCATGCCGATGCTGCTCTTTTTAGCACCCGCGCACGGATTTGTGCGAAAACGCGTTTTAAGCATGCACATGCATCTTTTGGTAGACGCGGATGAAGTTTTCTGCAAAACCACAAGATGTGCATGCAAATGGTGCTTTTGGCAGAACGCGCCCGTGGATTTCTACCAAACGACGTGCTAAGCATGCCGATGCTGCTCTTTTTAGCACCCGCGCGCGGATTTGTGCGAAAACGCGTTTTAAGCATGCACATGCATCTTTTGGTAGACGCGGATGAAGTTTTCTGCAAAACCACAAGATGTGCGTGCAAATGGTGCTTTTGGCAGAACGCGCACGTGGATTTCTACCAAACGAAGTGCTAAGCATGCCGATGCTGCTCTTTTTAGCACCCGCGCACGGATTTGTGCGAAAACGCGTTTTAAGCATGCACATGCATCTTTTGGTAGACGCGGATGAAGTTTTCTGCAAAACCACAAGATGTGCGTGCAAATGGTGCTTTTGGCAGAACGCGCACGTGGAATTCTACCAAACGACGTGCTAAGAATGCCGATGCTGCTCTTTTTAGCACCCGCGCACGGATTTGTGCGAAAACGCCTTTTAAGCATGCACATGCATCTTTTGGTAGACGCGGATGAAGTTTTCTGCAAAACCACAAGATGTGCATGCAAATGGTGCTTTTGGCAGAATGCGCACGTGGATTTCTACCAAACGACGTGCTAAGCATGCCGATGCTGCTCTTTTTAGCACCCGCGCACGGATTTGTGCGAAAACGCGTTTTAAGCATGCACATGCATCTTTTGGTAGACGCGGATGAAGTTTTCTGCAAAACCACAAGATGTGCATGCAAATGGTGCTTTTGGCAGAACGCGCACGTGGATTTCTACCAAACGACGTGCTAAGCATGCCGATGCTGCTCTTTTTAGCACCCGCGCGCGGATTTGTGCGAAAACGCGTTTTAAGCATGCACATGCATCTTTTGGTAGACGCGGATGAAGTTTTCTGCAAAACCACAAGATGTGCATGCAAATGGTGCTTTTGGCAGAACGCGCACGTGGATTTCTACCAAACGACGTGCTAAGCATGCCGATGCTGCTCTTTTTAGCACCCGCGCGCGGATTTGTGCGAAAACGCGTTTTAAGCATGCACATGCATCTTTTGGTAGACGCGGATGAAGTTTTCTGCAAAACCACAAGATGTGCGTGAAAATGGTGCTTTTGGCAGAACGCGCACGTGGATTTCTACCAAACGACGTGCTAAGCATGCCGATGCTGCTCTTTTTAGCACCCGCGCACGGATTTGTGCGAAAACGCGTTTTAAGCATGCACATGCATCTTTTGGTAGACGCGGATGAAGTTTTCTGCAAAACCACAAGATGTGCATGGAAATGGTGCTTTTGGCAGAACGCGCACGTGGATTTCTACCAAACGACGTGCTAAGCATGCCGATGCTGCTCTTTTTAGCACCCGCGCGCGGATTTGTGCGAAAACGCGTTTTAAGCATGCACATGCATCTTTTGGTAGACGCGGTTGAAGTTTTCTGCAAAACCACAAGATGTGCATGCAAATGGTGCTTTTGGCAGAACGCGCACGTGGATTTCTACCAAACGACGTGCTAAGCATACCGATGCTGCTCTTTTTAGCACCCGCGCGGGGATTTGTGCGAAAACGCGTTTTAAGCATGCACATGCATCTTTTGGTAGACGCGGATGAAGTTTTCTGCAAAACCACAAGATGTGCATGCAAATGGTGCTTTTGGCAGAACGCGCACGTGGATTTCTACCAAACGACGTGCTAAGCATGCCGATGCTGCTCTTTTTAGCACCCGCGCACGGATTTGTGCGAAAACGCGTTTTAAGCATGCACATGCATCTTTTGGTAGACGCGGATGAAGTTTTCTGCAAAACCACAAGATGTGCATGCAAATGGTGCTTTTGGCAGAACGCGCACGTGGATTTCTACCAAACGACGTGCTAAGCATGCCGATGCTGCTCTTTTTAGCACCCGCGCGCGGATTTGTGCGAAAACGCGTTTTAAGCATGCACATGCATCTTTTGGTAGACGCGGATGAAGTTTTCTGCAAAACCACAAGATGTGCATGCAAATGGTGCTTTTGGCAGAACGCGCACGTGGATTTCTACCAAACGACGTGCTAAGCATGCCGATGCTGCTCTTTTTAGCACCCGCGCACGGATTTGTGCAAAAACGCGTTTTAAGCATGCACATGCATCTTTTGGTAGACGCGGATGAAGTTTTCTGCAAAACCACAAGATGTGCATGCAAATGGTGCTTTTGGCAGAACGCGAACGTGGATTTCTACCAAACGACGTGCTAAGCATGCCGATGCTGCTCTTTTTAGCACCCGCGCACGGATTTGTGCGAAAACGCGTTTTAAGCATGAACATGCATCTTTTGGTAGACGCGGATGAAGTTTTCTGCAAAACCACAAGATGTGCATGCAAATGGTGCTTTTGGCAGAACGCGCACGTGGATTTCTACCAAACGACGTGCTAAGCATGCCGATGCTGCTCTTTTTAGCACCCGCGCGCGGATTTGTGCGAAAACGCGTTTTAAGCATGCACATGCATCTTTTGGTAGACGCGGATGAAGTTTTCTGCAAAACCACAAGATGTGCATGCAAATGGTGCTTTTGGCAGAACGCGCACGTGGATTTCTACCAAACGACGTGCTAAGCATGCCGATGCTGCTCTTTTTAGCACCCGCGCACGCATTTGTGCGAAAACGCGTTTGAAGCATGCACATGCATCTTTTGGTAGACGCGGATGAAGTTTTCTGCAAAACCACAAGATGTGCGTGCAAATGGTGCTTTTGGCAGAACGCGCACGTGGATTTCTACCAAACGACGTGCTAAGCATGCCGATGCTGCTCTTTTTAGCACCCGCGCACGGATTTGTGCGAAAACACGTTTTAAGCATGCACATGCATCTTTTGGTAGACGCGGATGAAGTTTTCTGCAAAACCACAAGATGTGCATGCAAATGGTGCTTTTGGCAGAACGCGCACGTGGATTTCTACCAAACGACGTGCTAAGCATGCCGATACTGCTCTTTTTAGCACCCGCGCGCGGATTTGTGCGAAAACGCGTTTTAAGCATGCACATGCATCTTTTGGTAGACGCGGATGAAGTTTTCTGCAAAACCACAAGATGTGCATGCAAATGGTGCTTTTGGCTGAACGCGCACGTGGATTTCTACCAAACGACGTGCTAAGCATGCCGATGCTGCTCTTTTTAGCACCCGCGCACGCATTTGTGCGAAAACGCGTTTTAAGCATGCACATGCATCTTTTGGTAGACGCGGATGAAGTTTTCTGCAAAACCACAAGATGTGCGTGCAAATGGTGCTTTTGGCAGAACGCGCACGTGGATTTCTACCAAACGAAGTGCTAAGCATGCCGATGCTGCCCTTTTTAGCACCCGCGCACGGATTTGTGCGAAAACGCGTTTTAAGGATGCACATGCATCTTTTGGTAGACGCGGATGAAGTTTTCTGCAAAACCACAAGATGTGCATGCAAATGGTGCTTTTGGCAGAACGCGCACGTGGATTTCTACCAAACGACGTGCTAAGCATGCCGATGCTGCTCTTTTTAGCACCCGCGCACGGATTTGTGCGAAAACGCGTTTTAAGCATGCACATGCATCTTTTGGTAGACGCGGTTGAAGTTTTCTGCAAAACCACAAGATGTGCATGCAAATGGTGCTTTTGGCAGAACGCGCACGTGGATTTCTACCAAACGACGTGCTAAGCATGCCGATGCTGCTCTTTTTAGCACCCGCGCACGGATTTGTGCGAAAACGCGTTTTAAGCATGCACATGCATCTTTTGGTAGACGCGGATGAAGTTTTCTGCAAAACCACAAGATGTGCATGCAAATGGTGCTTTTGGCAGAACGCGCACGTGGATTTCTACCAAACGACGTGCTAAGCATGCCGATGCTGCTCTTTTTAGCACCCGCGCGCGGATTTGTGCGAAAACGCGTTTTAAGCATGCACATGCATCTTTTGGTAGACGCGGATGAAGTTTTCTGCAAAACCACAAGATGTGCATGCAAATGGTGCTTTTGGCTGAACGCGCACGTGGATTTCTACCAAACGACGTGCTAAGCATGCCGATGCTGCTCTTTTTAGCACCCGCGCACGCATTTGTGCGAAAACGCGTTTTAAGCATGCACATGCATCTTTTGGTAGACGCGGATGAAGTTTTCTGCAAAACCACAAGATGTGCGTGCAAATGGTGCTTTTGGCAGAACGCGCACGTGGATTTCTACCAAACGAAGTGCTAAGCATGCCGATGCTGCTCTTTTTAGCACCCGCGCACGGATTTGTGCGAAAACGCGTTTTAAGCATGCACATGCATCTTTTGGTAGACGCGGATGAAGTTTTCTGCAAAACCACAAGATGTGCATGCAAATGGTGCTTTTGGCAGAACGCGCACGTGGATTTCTACCAAACGACGTGCTAAGCATGCCGATGCTGCTCTTTTTAGCACCCGCGCACGGATTTGTGCGAAAACGCGTTTTAAGCATGCACATGCATCTTTTGGTAGACGCGGATGAAGTTTTCTGCAAAACCACAAGATGTGCGTGCAAATGGTGCTTTTGGCAGAACGCGCACGTGGAATTCTACCAAACGACGTGCTAAGAATGCCGATGCTGCTCTTTTTAGCACCCGCGCACGGATTTGTGCGAAAACATCTTTTAAGCATGCACATGCATCTTTTGGTAGACGCGGATGAAGTTTTCTGCAAAACCACAAGATGTGCATGCAAATGGTGCTTTTGGCAGAATGCGCACGTGGATTTCTACCAAACGACGTGCTAAGTATGCCGATGCTGCTCTTTTTAGCACCCGCGCACGGATTTGTGCGAAAACGCGTTTTAAGCATGCACATGCATCTTTTGGTAGACGCGGATGAAGTTTTCTGCAAAACCACAAGATGTGCATGCAAATGGTGCTTTTGGCAGAACGCGCACGTGGATTTCTACCAAACGACGTGCTAAGCATGCCGATGCTGCTCTTTTTAGCACCCGCGCGCGGATTTGTGCGAAAACGCGTTTTAAGCATGCACATGCATCATTTGGTAGACGCGGATGAAGTTTTCTGCAAAACCACAAGATGTGCATGCAAATGGTGCTTTTGGCAGAACGCGCACGTGGATTTCTACCAAACGACGTGCTAAGCATGCCGATGCTGCTCTTTTTAGCACCCGCGCACGCATTTGTGCGAAAACGCGTTTTAAGCATGCACATGCATCTTTTGGTAGACGCGGATGAAGTTTTCTGCAAAACCACAAGATGTGCGTGAAAATGGTGCTTTTGGCAGAGCGCGCACGTGGATTTCTACCAAACGACGTGCTAAGCATGCCGATGCTGCTCTTTTTAGCACCCGCGCACGGATTTGTGCGAAAACGCGTTTTAAGCATGCACATGCATCTTTTGGTAGACGCGGATGAAGTTTTCTGCAAAACCACAAGATGTGCATGCAAATGGTGCTTTTGGCAGAACGCGCACGTGGATTTCTACCAAACGACGTGCTAAGCATGCCGATGCTGCTGTTTTTAGCACCCGCGCGCGGATTTGTGCGAAAACGCGTTTTAAGCATGCACATGCATCTTTTGGTAGACGCGGATGAAGTTTTCTGCAAAACCACAAGATGTGCATGCAAATGGTGCTTTTGGCTGAACGCGCACGTGGATTTCTACCAAACGACGTGCTAAGCATGCCGATGCTGCTCTTTTTAGCACCCGCGCACGAATTTGTGCGAAAACGCGTTTTAAGCATGCACATGCATCTTTTGGTAGACGCGGATGAAGTTTTCTGCAAAACCACAAGATGTGCGTGCAAATGGTGCTTTTGGCAGAACGCGCACGTGGATGTCTACCAAACGAAGTGCTAAGCATGCCGATGCTGCTCTTTTTAGCACCCGCGCACGGATTTGTGCGAAAACGCGTTTTAAGCATGCACATGCATCTTTTGGTAGACGCGGATGAAGTTTTCTGCAAAACCACAAGATGTGCATGCAAATGGTGCTTTTGGCAGAACGCGCACGTGGATTTCTACCAAACGACGTGCTAAGCATGCCGATGCTGCTCTTTTTAGCACCCGCGCACGGATTTGTGCGAAAACGCGTTTTAAGCATGCACATGCATCTTTTGGTAGACGCGGTTGAAGTTTTCTGCAAAACCACAAGATGTGCATGGAAATGGTGCTTTTGGCAGAACGCGCACGTGGATTTCTACCAAACGACGTGCTAAGCATGCCGATGCTGCTCTTTTTAGCACCCACGCACGTTTTTGTGCGAAAACGCGTTTTAAGCATGCACATGCATCTTTTGGTAGACGCGGATGAAGTTTTCTGCAAAACCACAAGATGTGCGTGCAAATGGTGCTTTTGGAAGAACGCGCACGTGGAATTCTACCAAACGACGTGCTAAGCATGCCGATGCTCCTCTTTTTAGCACCCGCGCGCGGATTTGTGCGAAAACGCGTTTTAAGCATGCACATGCATCTTTTGGTAGACGCGGATGAAGTTTTCTGCAAAACCACAAGATGTGCATGCAAATGGTGCTTTTGGCAGAACGCGCACGTGGATTTCTACCAAACGACGTGCTAAGCATGCCGATGCTGCTCTTTTTAGCACCCGCGCACGCATTTGTGCGAAAACGCGTTTTAAGCATGCACATGCATCTTTTGGTAGACGCGCATGAAGTTTTCTGCAAAACCACAAGATGTGCGTGCAAATGGTGCTTTTGGCAGAACGCGCACGTGGATTTCTACCAAACGACGTGCTAAGCATGCCGATGCTGCTCTTTTTAGCACCCGCGCACGGATTTGTGCGAAAACGCGTTTTAAGCATGCACATGCATCTTTTGGTAGACGCGGATGAAGTTTTCTGCAAAACCACAAGATGTGCATGCAAATGGTGCTTTTGGCAGAACGCGCACGTGGATTTTCTACCAAACGACGTGCTAAGCATACCGATGCTGCTACTTTTTAGCACCCGCGCGCGGATTTGTGCGAAAACGCGTTTTAAGCATGCACATGCATCTTTTGGTAGACGCGGATGAAGTTTTCTGCAAAACCACAAGATGTGCATGCAAATGGTGCTTTTGGCAGAACGCGCACGTGGATTTCTACCAAACGACGTGCTAAGCATGCCGATGCTGCTCTTTTTAGCACCCGCGCACGGATTTTGTGCGAAAAACGCGTTTTAAGCATGCACATGCATCTTTTTGGTAGACGCCGGATGAAGTTTTCTGCAAAACCACAAGATGTGCATGCAAATGGTGCTTTGGCAGAACGCGCACGTGGATTTCTACCAAACGACGTGCTAAGCATGCCGATGCTGCTCTTTTTTAGCACCCGCGCGCGGATTTGTGCGAAAACGCGTTTTAAGCATGCACATGCATCTTTTGGTAGACGCGGTTGAAGTTTTCTGCAAAACCACAAGATGTGCATGCAAATGGTGCTTTTGGCAGAACGCGCACGTGGATTTCTACCAAACGACGTGCTAAGCATGCCGATGCTGCTCTTTTTTAGCACCCGCGCACGGATTTGTGCGAAAACGCGTTTTAAGCATGCACATGCATCTTTTCGTAGACGCGGATGAAGTTTTCTGCAAAACCACAAGATGTGCATGCAAATGGTGCTTTTGGCAGAACGCGCCCGTGGATTTCTACCAAACGACGTGCTAAGCATTGCCGATGCTGCTCTTTTTAGCACCCCGCGCGCGGATTTGTGCGAAAACGCGTTTTAAGCATGCACATGCATCTTTTGGTAGACGCGGATGAAGTTTTCTCTGCAAAACCACAAGATGTGCGTGCAAATGGTGCTTTTGGCAGAACGCGCCACGTGGATTTCTACCAAACGAAGTGCTAAGCATGCCGATTCAGCTGCTCTTTTAGCACCCGCGCACGGATTTGTGCGAAAACGCGTTTTAAGCATGCACATGCCATCTTTTGGTAGACGCGGATGAAGTTTTCTGCAAAACCACAAGATGTGCGTGCAAATGGTGCTTTTGGCAGAACGCGCACGTGGAATTCTACCAAACGACGTGCTAAGAATGCCGATGCTGCTCTTTTTAGCACCCGCGCACGGATTTGTGCGAAAACGCCTTTTAAGCATGCACATGCATCTTTTGGTAGACGCGGATGAAGTTTTCTGCAAAACCACAAGATGTGCATGCAAATGGTGCTTTTGGCAGAATGCGCACGTGGATTTCTACAAAACGACGTGCTAAGCATGCCGATGCTGCTCTTTTTAGCACCCGCGCACGGATTTGTGCGAAAACGCGTTTTAAGCATGCACATGCATCTTTTGGTAGACGCGGATGAAGTTTTCTGCAAAACCACAAGATGTGCATGCAAATGGTGCTTTTGGCAGAACGCGCACGTGGATTTCTACCAAACGACGTGCTAAGCATGCCGATGCTGCTCTTTTTAGCACCCGCGCGCGGATTTGTGCGAAAACGCGTTTTAAGCATGCACATGCATCTTTTGGTAGACGCGGATGAAGTTTTCTGCAAAACCACAAGATGTGCATGCAAATGGTGCTTTTGGCAGAACGCGCACGTGGATTTCTACCAAACGACGTGCTAAGCATGCCGATGCTGCTCTTTTTAGCACCCGCGCACGCATTTGTGCGAAAACGCGTTTTAAGCATGCACATGCATCTTTTGGTAGACGCGGATGAAGTTTTCTGCAAAACCACAAGATGTGCGTGAAAATGGTGCTTTTGGCAGAACGCGCACGTGGATTTCTACCAAACGACGTGCTAAGCATGCCGATGCTGCTCTTTTTAGCACCCGCGCACGGATTTGTGCGAAAACGCGTTTTAAGCATGCACATGCATCTTTTGGTAGACGCGGATGAAGTTTTCTGCAAAACCACAAGATGTGCATGCAAATGGTGCTTTTGGCAGAACGCGCACGTGGATTTCTACCAAACGACGTGCTAAGCATGCCGATGCTGCTCTTTTTAGCACCCGCGCGCGGATTTGTGCGAAAACGCGTTTTAAGCATGCACATGCATCTTTTGGTAGACGCGGATGAAGTTTTCTGCAAAACCACAAGATGTGCATGCAAATGGCGCTTTTGGCTGAACGCGCACGTGGATTTCTACCAAACGACGTGCTAAGCATGCCGATGCTGCTCTTTTTAGCACCCGCGCAAGAATTTGTGCGAAAACGCGTTTTAAGCATGCACATGCATCTTTTGGTAGACGCGGATGAAGTTTTCTGCAAAACCACAAGATGTGCGTGCAAATGGTGCTTTTGGCAGAACGCGCACGTGGATTTCTACCAAACGAAGTGCTAAGCATGCCGATGCTGCTCTTTTTAGCACCCGCGCACGGATTTGTGCGAAAACGCGTTTTAAGCATGCACATGCATCTTTTGGTAGACGCGGATGAAGTTTTCTGCAAAACCACAAGATGTGCATGCAAATGGTGCTTTTGGCAGAACGCGCACGTGGATTTCTACCAAACGACGTGCTAAGCATGCCGATGCTGCTCTTTTTAGCACCCGCGCACGGATTTGTGCGAAAACGCGTTTTAAGCATGCACATGCATCTTTTGGTAGACGCGGTTGAAGTTTTCTGCAAAACCACAAGATGTGCATGCAAATGGTGCTTTTGGCAGAACGCGCACGTGGATTTCTACCAAACGACGTGCTAAGCATGCCGATGCTGCTCTTTTTAGCAACCACGCACGGATTTGTGCGAAAACGCGTTTTAAGCATGCACATGCATCTTTTGGTAGACGCGGATGAAGTTTTCTGCAAAACCACAAGATGTGCATGCAAATGGTGCTTTTGGCAGAACGCGCACGTGGATTTCTACCAAACGACGTGCTAAGCATGCCGATGCTGCTCTTTTTAGCACCCGCGCACGCATTTGTGCGAAAACGCGTTTTAAGCATGCACATGCATCTTTTGGTAGACGCGCATGAAGTTTTCTGCAAAACCACAAGATGTGCGTGCAAATGGTGCTTTTGGCAGAACGCGCACGTGGATTTCTACCAAACGACGTGCTAAGCATGCCGATGCTGCTCTTTTTAGCACCCGCGCGCGGATTTGTGCGAAAACGCGTTTTAAGCATGCACATGCATCTTTTGGTAGACGCGGATGAAGTTTTCTGCAAAACCACAAGATGTGCATGCAAATGGTGCTTTTGGCTGAACGCGCACGTGGATTTCTACCAAACGACGTGCTAAGCATGCCGATGCTGCTCTTTTTAGCACCCGCGCACGAATTTGTGCGAAAACGCGTTTTAAGCATGCACATGCATCTTTTGGTAGACGCGGATGAAGTTTTCTGCAAAACCACAAGATGTGCGTGCAAATGGTGCTTTTGGCAGAACGCGCACGTGGATGTCTACCAAACGAAGTGCTAAGCATGCCGATGCTGCTCTTTTTAGCACCCGCGCACGGATTTGTGCGAAAACGCGTTTTAAGCATGCACATGCATCTTTTGGTAGACGCGGATGAAGTTTTCTGCAAAACCACAAGATGTGCATGCAAATGGTGCTTTTGGCAGAACGCGCACGTGGATTTCTACCAAACGACGTGCTAAGCATGCCGATGCTGCTCTTTTTAGCACCCGCGCACGGATTTGTGCGAAAACGCGTTTTAAGCATGCACATGCATCTTTTGGTAGACGCGGTTGAAGTTTTCTGCAAAACCACAAGATGTGCATGCAAATGGTGCTTTTGGCAGAACGCGCACGTGGATTTCTACCAAACGACGTGCTAAGCATGCCGATGCTGCTCTTTTTAGCACCCACGCACGTTTTTGTGCGAAAACGCGTTTTAAGCATGCACATGCATCTTTGGTAGACGCGGATGAAGTTTTCTGCAAAACCACAAGATGTGCGTGCAAATGGTGCTTTTGGAAGAACGCGCACGTGGAATTCTACCAAACGACGTGCTAAGCATGCCGATGCTCCTCTTTTTAGCACCCGCGCGCGGATTTGTGCGAAAACGCGTTTTAAGCATGCACATGCATCTTTTGGTAGACGCGGATGAAGTTTTCTGCAAAACCACAAGATGTGCATGCAAATGGTGCTTTTGGCAGAACGCGCACGTGGATTTCTACCAAACGACGTGCTAAGCATGCCGATGCTGCTCTTTTTAGCACCCGCGCACGCATTTGTGCGAAAACGCGTTTTAAGCATGCACATGCATCTTTTGGTAGACGCGCATGAAGTTTTCTGCAAAACCACAAGATGTGCGTGCAAATGGTGCTTTTGGCAGAACGCGCACGTGGATTTCTACCAAACGACGTGCTAAGCATGCCGATGCTGCTCTTTTTAGCACCCGCGCACGGATTTGTGCGAAAACGCGTTTTAAGCATGCACATGCATCTTTTGGTAGACGCGGATGAAGTTTTCTGCAAAACCACAAGATGTGCATGCAAATGGTGCTTTTGGCAGAACGCGCACGTGGATTTCTACCAAACGACGTGCTAAGCATACCGATGCTGCTCTTTTTAGCACCCGCGCGCGGATTTGTGCGAAAACGCGTTTTAAGCATGCACATGCATCTTTTGGTAGACGCGGATGAAGTTTTCTGCAAAACCACAAGATGTGCATGCAAATGGTGCTTTTGGCAGAACGCGCACGTGGATTTCTACCAAACGACGTGCTAAGCATGCCGATGCTGCTCTTTTTAGCACCCGCGCACGGATTTGTGCGAAAACGCGTTTTAAGCATGCACATGCATCTTTTGGTAGACGCGGATGAAGTTTTCTGCAAAACCACAAGATGTGCATGCAAATGGTGCTTTTGGCAGAACGCGCACGTGGATTTCTACCAAACGACGTGCTAAGCATGCCGATGCTGCTCTTTTTAGCACCCGCGCGCGGATTTGTGCGAAAACGCGTTTTAAGCATGCACATGCATCTTTTGGTAGACGCGGTTGAAGTTTTCTGCAAAACCACAAGATGTGCATGCAAATGGTGCTTTTGGCAGAACGCGCACGTGGATTTCTACCAAACGACGTGCTAAGCATGCCGATGCTGCTCTTTTTAGCACCCGCGCACGGATTTGTGCGAAAACGCGTTTTAAGCATGCACATGCATCTTTTGGTAGACGCGGATGAAGTTTTCTGCAAAACCACAAGATGTGCATGCAAATGGTGCTTTTGGCAGAACGCGCCCGTGGATTTCTACCAAACGACGTGCTAAGCATGCCGATGCTGCTCTTTTTAGCACCCGCGCGCGGATTTGTGCGAAAACGCGTTTTAAGCATGCACATGCATCTTTTGGTAGACGCGGATGAAGTTTTCTGCAAAACCACAAGATGTGCGTGCAAATGGTGCTTTTGGCAGAACGCGCACGTGGATTTCTACCAAACGAAGTGCTAAGCATGCCGATGCTGCTCTTTTTAGCACCCGCGCACGGATTTGTGCGAAAACGCGTTTTAAGCATGCACATGCATCTTTTGGTAGACGCGGATGAAGTTTTCTGCAAAACCACAAGATGTGCGTGCAAATGGTGCTTTTGGCAGAACGCGCACGTGGAATTCTACCAAACGACGTGCTAAGAATGCCGATGCTGCTCTTTTTAGCACCCGCGCACGGATTTGTGCGAAAACGCCTTTTAAGCATGCACATGCATCTTTTGGTAGACGCGGATGAAGTTTTCTGCAAAACCACAAGATGTGCATGCAAATGGTGCTTTTGGCAGAATGCGCACGTGGATTTCTACCAAACGACGTGCTAAGCATGCCGATGCTGCTCTTTTTAGCACCCGCGCACGGATTTGTGCGAAAACGCGTTTTAAGCATGCACATGCATCTTTTGGTAGACGCGGATGAAGTTTTCTGCAAAACCACAAGATGTGCATGCAAATGGTGCTTTTGGCAGAACGCGCACGTGGATTTCTACCAAACGACGTGCTAAGCATGCCGATGCTGCTCTTTTTAGCACCCGCGCGCGGATTTGTGCGAAAACGCGTTTTAAGCATGCACATGCATCTTTTGGTAGACGCGGATGAAGTTTTCTGCAAAACCACAAGATGTGCATGCAAATGGTGCTTTTGGCAGAACGCGCACGTGGATTTCTACCAAACGACGTGCTAAGCATGCCGATGCTGCTCTTTTTAGCACCCGCGCACGCATTTGTGCGAAAACGCGTTTTAAGCATGCACATGCATCTTTTGGTAGACGCGGATGAAGTTTTCTGCAAAACCACAAGATGTGCGTGAAAATGGTGCTTTTGGCAGAACGCGCACGTGGATTTCTACCAAACGACGTGCTAAGCATGCCGATGCTGCTCTTTTTAGCACCCGCGCACGGATTTGTGCGAAAACGCGTTTTAAGCATGCACATGCATCTTTTGGTAGACGCGGATGAAGTTTTCTGCAAAACCACAAGATGTGCATGCAAATGGTGCTTTTGGCAGAACGCGCACGTGGATTTCTACCAAACGACGTGCTAAGCATGCCGATGCTGCTCTTTTTAGCACCCGCGCGCGGATTTGTGCGAAAACGCGTTTTAAGCATGCACATGCATCTTTTGGTAGACGCGGATGAAGTTTTCTGCAAAACCACAAGATGTGCATGCAAATGGCGCTTTTGGCTGAACGCGCACGTGGATTTCTACCAAACGACGTGCTAAGCATGCCGATGCTGCTCTTTTTAGCACCCGCGCAAGAATTTGTGCGAAAACGCGTTTTAAGCATGCACATGCATCTTTTGGTAGACGCGGATGAAGTTTTCTGCAAAACCACAAGATGTGCGTGCAAATGGTGCTTTTGGCAGAACGCGCACGTGGATTTCTACCAAACGAAGTGCTAAGCATGCCGATGCTGCTCTTTTTAGCACCCGCGCACGGATTTGTGCGAAAACGCGTTTTAAGCATGCACATGCATCTTTTGGTAGACGCGGATGAAGTTTTCTGCAAAACCACAAGATGTGCATGCAAATGGTGCTTTTGGCAGAACGCGCACGTGGATTTCTACCAAACGACGTGCTAAGCATGCCGATGCTGCTCTTTTTAGCACCCGCGCACGGATTTGTGCGAAAACGCGTTTTAAGCATGCACATGCATCTTTTGGTAGACGCGGTTGAAGTTTTCTGCAAAACCACAAGATGTGCATGCAAATGGTGCTTTTGGCAGAACGCGCACGTGGATTTCTACCAAACGACGTGCTAAGCATGCCGATGCTGCTCTTTTTAGCAACCACGCACGGATTTGTGCGAAAACGCGTTTTAAGCATGCACATGCATCTTTTGGTAGACGCGGATGAAGTTTTCTGCAAAACCACAAGATGTGCATGCAAATGGTGCTTTTGGCAGAACGCGCACGTGGATTTCTACCAAACGACGTGCTAAGCATGCCGATGCTGCTCTTTTTAGCACCCGCGCACGCATTTGTGCGAAAACGCGTTTTAAGCATGCACATGCATCTTTTGGTAGACGCGCATGAAGTTTTCTGCAAAACCACAAGATGTGCGTGCAAATGGTGCTTTTGGCAGAACGCGCACGTGGAATTCTACCAAACGACGTGCTAAGCATGCCGATGCTGCTCTTTTTAGCACCCGCGCACGGATTTGTGCGAAAACGCGTTTTAAGCATGCACATGCATCTTTTGGTAGACGCGGATGAAGTTTTCTGCAAAACCACAAGATGTGCATGCAAATGGTGCTTTTGGCAGAACGCGCACGTGGATTTCTACCAAACGACGTGCTAAGCATGCCGATGCTGCTCTTTTTAGCACCCGCGCGCGGATTTGTGCGAAAACGCGTTTTAAGCATGCACATGCATCTTTTGGTAGACGCGGATGAAGTTTTCTGCAAAACCACAAGATGTGCATGCAAATGGCGCTTTTGGCTGAACGCGCACGTGGATTTCTACCAAACGACGTGCTAAGCATGCCGATGCTGCTCTTTTTAGCACCCGCGCAAGAATTTGTGCGAAAACGCGTTTTAAGCATGCACATGCATCTTTTGGTAGACGCGGATGAAGTTTTCTGCAAAACCACAAGATGTGCGTGCAAATGGTGCTTTTGGCAGAACGCGCACGTGGATTTCTACCAAACGAAGTGCTAAGCATGCCGATGCTGCTCTTTTTAGCACCCGCGCACGGATTTGTGCGAAAACGCGTTTTAAGCATGCACATGCATCTTTTGGTAGACGCGGATGAAGTTTTCTGCAAAACCACAAGATGTGCATGCAAATGGTGCTTTTGGCAGAACGCGCACGTGGATTTCTACCAAACGACGTGCTAAGCATGCCGATGCTGCTCTTTTTAGCACCCGCGCACGGATTTGTGCGAAAACGCGTTTTAAGCATGCACATGCATCTTTTGGTAGACGCGGTTGAAGTTTTCTGCAAAACCACAAGATGTGCATGCAAATGGTGCTTTTGGCAGAACGCGCACGTGGATTTCTACCAAACGACGTGCTAAGCATGCCGATGCTGCTCTTTTTAGCAACCACGCACGGATTTGTGCGAAAACGCGTTTTAAGCATGCACATGCATCTTTTGGTAGACGCGGATGAAGTTTTCTGCAAAACCACAAGATGTGCATGCAAATGGTGCTTTTGGCAGAACGCGCACGTGGATTTCTACCAAACGACGTGCTAAGCATGCCGATGCTGCTCTTTTTAGCACCCGCGCACGCATTTGTGCGAAAACGCCTTTTAAGCATGCACATGCATCTTTTGGTAGACGCGGATGAAGTTTTCTGCAAAACCACAAGATGTGCATGCAAATGGTGCTTTTGGCAGAATGCGCACGTGGATTTCTACCAAACGACGTGCTAAGCATGCCGATGCTGCTCTTTTTAGCACCCGCGCACGGATTTGTGCGAAAACGCGTTTTAAGCATGCACATGCATCTTTTGGTAGACGCGGATGAAGTTTTCTGCAAAACCACAAGATGTGCATGCAAATGGTGCTTTTGGCAGAACGCGCACGTGGATTTCTACCAAACGACGTGCTAAGCATGCCGATGCTGCTCTTTTTAGCACCCGCGCGCGGATTTGTGCGAAAACGCGTTTTAAGCATGCACATGCATCTTTTGGTAGACGCGGATGAAGTTTTCTGCAAAACCACAAGATGTGCATGCAAATGGTGCTTTTGGCAGAACGCGCACGTGGATTTCTACCAAACGACGTGCTAAGCATGCCGATGCTGCTCTTTTTAGCACCCGCGCACGCATTTGTGCGAAAACGCGTTTTAAGCATGCACATGCATCTTTTGGTAGACGCGGATGAAGTTTTCTGCAAAACCACAAGATGTGCGTGAAAATGGTGCTTTTGGCAGAACGCGCACGTGGATTTCTACCAAACGACGTGCTAAGCATGCCGATGCTGCTCTTTTTAGCACCCGCGCACGGATTTGTGCGAAAACGCGTTTTAAGCATGCACATGCATCTTTTGGTAGACGCGGATGAAGTTTTCTGCAAAACCACAAGATGTGCATGCAAATGGTGCTTTTGGCAGAACGCGCACGTGGATTTCTACCAAACGACGTGCTAAGCATGCCGATGCTGCTCTTTTTAGCACCCGCGCGCGGATTTGTGCGAAAACGCGTTTTAAGCATGCACATGCATCTTTTGGTAGACGCGGATGAAGTTTTCTGCAAAACCACAAGATGTGCATGCAAATGGCGCTTTTGGCTGAACGCGCACGTGGATTTCTACCAAACGACGTGCTAAGCATGCCGATGCTGCTCTTTTTAGCACCCGCGCAAGAATTTGTGCGAAAACGCGTTTTAAGCATGCACATGCATCTTTTGGTAGACGCGGATGAAGTTTTCTGCAAAACCACAAGATGTGCGTGCAAATGGTGCTTTTGGCAGAACGCGCACGTGGATTTCTACCAAACGAAGTGCTAAGCATGCCGATGCTGCTCTTTTTAGCACCCGCGCACGGATTTGTGCGAAAACGCGTTTTTAAGCATGCACATGCATCTTTTGGTAGACGCGGATGAAGTTTTCTGCAAAACCACAAGATGTGCATGCAAATGGTGCTTTTGGCAGAACGCGCACGTGGATTTCTACCAAACGACGTGCTAAGCATGCCGATGCTGCTCTTTTTAGCAACCACGCACGGATTTGTGCGAAAACGCGTTTTAAGCATGCACATGCATCTTTTGGTAGACGCGGATGAAGTTTTCTGCAAAACCACAAGATGTGCATGCAAATGGTGCTTTTGGCAGAACGCGCACGTGGATTTCTACCAAACGACGTGCTAAGCATGCCGATGCTGCTCTTTTTAGCACCCGCGCACGCATTTGTGCGAAAACGCGTTTTAAGCATGCACATGCATCTTTTGGTAGACGCGCATGAAGTTTTCTGCAAAACCACAAGATGTGCGTGCAAATGGTGCTTTTGGCAGAACGCGCACGTGGAATTCTACCAAACGACGTGCTAAGCATGCCGATGCTGCTCTTTTTAGCACCCGCGCACGGATTTGTGCGAAAACGCGTTTTAAGCATGCACATGCATCTTTTGGTAGACGCGGATGAAGTTTTCTGCAAAACCACAAGATGTGCATGCAAATGGTGCTTTTGGCAGAACGCGCACGTGGATTTCTACCAAACGACGTGCTAAGCATGCCGATGCTGCTCTTTTTAGCACCCGCGCGCGGATTTGTGCGAAAACGCGTTTTAAGCATGCACATGCATCTTTTGGTAGACGCGGATGAAGTTTTCTGCAAAACCACAAGATGTGCATGCAAATGGTGCTTTTGGCAGAACGCGCACGTGGATTTCTACCAAACGACGTGCTAAGCATGCCGATGCTGCTCTTTTTAGCACCCGCGCACGCATTTGTGCGAAAACGCGTTTTAAGCATGCACATGCATCTTTTGGTAGACGCGGATGAAGTTTTCTGCAAAACCACAAGATGTGCGTGAAAATGGTGCTTTTGGCAGAACGCGCACGTGGATTTCTACCAAACGACGTGCTAAGCATGCCGATGCTGCTCTTTTTAGCACCCGCGCACGGATTTGTGCGAAAACGCGTTTTAAGCATGCACATGCATCTTTTGGTAGACGCGGATGAAGTTTTCTGCAAAACCACAAGATGTGCATGCAAATGGTGCTTTTGGCAGAACGCGCACGTGGATTTCTACCAAACGACGTGCTAAGCATGCCGATGCTGCTCTTTTTAGCACCCGCGCGCGGATTTGTGCGAAAACGCGTTTTAAGCATGCACATGCATCTTTTGGTAGACGCGGATGAAGTTTTCTGCAAAACCACAAGATGTGCATGCAAATGGCGCTTTTGGCTGAACGCGCACGTGGATTTCTACCAAACGACGTGCTAAGCATGCCGATGCTGCTCTTTTTAGCACCCGCGCAAGAATTTGTGCGAAAACGCGTTTTAAGCATGCACATGCATCTTTTGGTAGACGCGGATGAAGTTTTCTGCAAAACCACAAGATGTGCGTGCAAATGGTGCTTTTGGCAGAACGCGCACGTGGATTTCTACCAAACGAAGTGCTAAGCATGCCGATGCTGCTCTTTTTAGCACCCGCGCACGGATTTGTGCGAAAACGCGTTTTAAGCATGCACATGCATCTTTTGGTAGACGCGGATGAAGTTTTCTGCAAAACCACAAGATGTGCATGCAAATGGTGCTTTTGGCAGAACGCGCACGTGGATTTCTACCAAACGACGTGCTAAGCATGCCGATGCTGCTCTTTTTAGCACCCGCGCACGGATTTGTGCGAAAACGCGTTTTAAGCATGCACATGCATCTTTTGGTAGACGCGGTTGAAGTTTTCTGCAAAACCACAAGATGTGCATGCAAATGGTGCTTTTGGCAGAACGCGCACGTGGATTTCTACCAAACGACGTGCTAAGCATGCCGATGCTGCTCTTTTTAGCAACCACGCACGGATTTGTGCGAAAACGCGTTTTAAGCATGCACATGCATCTTTTGGTAGACGCGGATGAAGTTTTCTGCAAAACCACAAGATGTGCATGCAAATGGTGCTTTTGGCAGAACGCGCACGTGGATTTCTACCAAACGACGTGCTAAGCATGCCGATGCTGCTCTTTTTAGCACCCGCGCACGCATTTGTGCGAAAACGCGTTTTAAGCATGCACATGCATCTTTTGGTAGACGCGCATGAAGTTTTCTGCAAAACCACAAGATGTGCGTGCAAATGGTGCTTTTGGCAGAACGCGCACGTGGAATTCTACCAAACGACGTGCTAAGCATGCCGATGCTGCTCTTTTTAGCACCCGCGCACGGATTTGTGCGAAAACGCGTTTTAAGCATGCACATGCATCTTTTGGTAGACGCGGATGAAGTTTTCTGCAAAACCACAAGATGTGCATGCAAATGGTGCTTTTGGCAGAACGCGCACGTGGATTTCTACCAAACGACGTGCTAAGCATGCCGATGCTGCTCTTTTTAGCACCCGCGCGCGGATTTGTGCGAAAACGCGTTTTAAGCATGCACATGCATCTTTTGGTAGACGCGGATGAAGTTTTCTGCAAAACCACAAGATGTGCATGCAAATGGCGCTTTTGGCTGAACGCGCACGTGGATTTCTACCAAACGACGTGCTAAGCATGCCGATGCTGCTCTTTTTAGCACCCGCGCAAGAATTTGTGCGAAAACGCGTTTTAAGCATGCACATGCATCTTTTGGTAGACGCGGATGAAGTTTTCTGCAAAACCACAAGATGTGCATGCAAATGGTGCTTTTGGCAGAACGCGCACGTGGATTTCTACCAAACGACGTGCTAAGCATGCCGATGCTGCTCTTTTTAGCAACCACGCACGGATTTGTGCGAAAACGCGTTTTAAGCATGCACATGCATCTTTTGGTAGACGCGGATGAAGTTTTCTGCAAAACCACAAGATGTGCATGCAAATGGTGCTTTTGGCAGAACGCGCACGTGGATTTCTACCAAACGACGTGCTAAGCATGCCGATGCTGCTCTTTTTAGCACCCGCGCATTCATTTGTGCGAAAACGCGTTTTAAGCATGCACATGCATCTTTTGGTAGACGCGCATGAAGTTTTCTGCAAAACCACAAGATGTGCGTGCAAATGGTGCTTTTGGCAGAACGCGCACGTGGAATTCTACCAAACGACGTGCTAAGCATGCCGATGCTGCTCTTTTTAGCACCCGCGCACGGATTTGTGCGAAAACGCGTTTTAAGCATGCACATGCATCTTTTGGTAGACGCGGATGAAGTTTTCTGCAAAACCACAAGATGTGCATGCAAATGGTGCTTTTGGCAGAACGCGCACGTGGATTTCTACCAAACGACGTGCTAAGCATGCCGATGCTGCTCTTTTTAGCACCCGCGCGCGGATTTGTGCGAAAACGCGTTTTAAGCATGCACATGCATCTTTTGGTAGACGCGGATGAAGTTTTCTGCAAAACCACAAGATGTGCATGCAAATGGTGCTTTTGGCAGAACGCGCACGTGGATTTCTACCAAACGACGTGCTAAGCATGCCGATGCTGCTCTTTTTAGCACCCGCGCACGCATTTGTGCGAAAACGCGTTTTAAGCATGCACATGCATCTTTTGGTAGACGCGGATGAAGTTTTCTGCAAAACCACAAGATGTGCGTGAAAATGGTGCTTTTGGCAGAACGCGCACGTGGATTTCTACCAAACGACGTGCTAAGCATGCCGATGCTGCTCTTTTTAGCACCCGCGCACGGATTTGTGCGAAAACGCGTTTTAAGCATGCACATGCATCTTTTGGTAGACGCGGATGAAGTTTTCTGCAAAACCACAAGATGTGCATGCAAATGGTGCTTTTGGCAGAACGCGCACGTGGATTTCTACCAAACGACGTGCTAAGCATGCCGATGCTGCTCTTTTTAGCACCCGCGCGCGGATTTGTGCGAAAACGCGTTTTAAGCATGCACATGCATCTTTTGGTAGACGCGGATGAAGTTTTCTGCAAAACCACAAGATGTGCATGCAAATGGCGCTTTTGGCTGAACGCGCACGTGGATTTCTACCAAACGACGTGCTAAGCATGCCGATGCTGCTCTTTTTAGCACCCGCGCAAGAATTTGTGCGAAAACGCGTTTTAAGCATGCACATGCATCTTTTGGTAGACGCGGATGAAGTTTTCTGCAAAACCACAAGATGTGCGTGCAAATGGTGCTTTTGGCAGAACGCGCACGTGGATTTCTACCAAACGAAGTGCTAAGCATGCCGATGCTGCTCTTTTTAGCACCCGCGCACGGATTTGTGCGAAAACGCGTTTTAAGCATGCACATGCATCTTTTGGTAGACGCGGATGAAGTTTTCTGCAAAACCACAAGATGTGCATGCAAATGGTGCTTTTGGCAGAACGCGCACGTGGATTTCTACCAAACGACGTGCTAAGCATGCCGATGCTGCTCTTTTTAGCACCCGCGCACGGATTTGTGCGAAAACGCGTTTTAAGCATGCACATGCATCTTTTGGTAGACGCGGTTGAAGTTTTCTGCAAAACCACAAGATGTGCATGCAAATGGTGCTTTTGGCAGAACGCGCACGTGGATTTCTACCAAACGACGTGCTAAGCATGCCGATGCTGCTCTTTTTAGCAACCACGCACGGATTTGTGCGAAAACGCGTTTTAAGCATGCACATGCATCTTTTGGTAGACGCGGATGAAGTTTTCTGCAAAACCACAAGATGTGCATGCAAATGGTGCTTTTGGCAGAACGCGCACGTGGATTTCTACCAAACGACGTGCTAAGCATGCCGATGCTGCTCTTTTTAGCACCCGCGCACGCATTTGTGCGAAAACGCGTTTTAAGCATGCACATGCATCTTTTGGTAGACGCGCATGAAGTTTTCTGCAAAACCACAAGATGTGCGTGCAAATGGTGCTTTTGGCAGAACGCGCACGTGGAATTCTACCAAACGACGTGCTAAGCATGCCGATGCTGCTCTTTTTAGCACCCGCGCACGGATTTGTGCGAAAACGCGTTTTAAGCATGCACATGCATCTTTTGGTAGACGCGGATGAAGTTTTCTGCAAAACCACAAGATGTGCATGCAAATGGTGCTTTTGGCAGAACGCGCACGTGGATTTCTACCAAACGACGTGCTAAGCATGCCGATGCTGCTCTTTTTAGCACCCGCGCGCGGATTTGTGCGAAAACGCGTTTTAAGCATGCACATGCATCTTTTGGTAGACGCGGATGAAGTTTTCTGCAAAACCACAAGATGTGCATGCAAATGGCGCTTTTGGCTGAACGCGCACGTGGATTTCTACCAAACGACGTGCTAAGCATGCCGATGCTGCTCTTTTTAGCACCCGCGCAAGAATTTGTGCGAAAACGCGTTTTAAGCATGCACATGCATCTTTTGGTAGACGCGGATGAAGTTTTCTGCAAAACCACAAGATGTGCGTGCAAATGGTGCTTTTGGCAGAACGCGCACGTGGATTTCTACCAAACGAAGTGCTAAGCATGCCGATGCTGCTCTTTTTAGCACCCGCGCACGGATTTGTGCGAAAACGCGTTTTAAGCATGCACATGCATCTTTTGGTAGACGCGGATGAAGTTTTCTGCAAAACCACAAGATGTGCATGCAAATGGTGCTTTTGGCAGAACGCGCACGTGGATTTCTACCAAACGACGTGCTAAGCATGCCGATGCTGCTCTTTTTAGCACCCGCGCACGGATTTGTGCGAAAACGCGTTTTAAGCATGCACATGCATCTTTTGGTAGACGCGGTTGAAGTTTTCTGCAAAACCACAAGATGTGCATGCAAATGGTGCTTTTGGCAGAACGCGCACGTGGAATTCTACCAAACGACGTGCTAAGCATGCCGATGCTCCTCTTTTTAGCACCCGCGCGCGGATTTGTGCGAAAACGCGTTTTAAGCATGCACATGCATCTTTTGGTAGACGCGGATGAAGTTTTCTGCAAAACCACAAGATGTGCATGCAAATGGTGCTTTTGGCAGAACGCGCACGTGGATTTCTACCAAACGACGTGCTAAGCATGCCGATGCTGCTCTTTTTAGCACCCGCGCACGCATTTGTGCGAAAACGCGTTTTAAGCATGCACATGCATCTTTTGGTAGACGCGCATGAAGTTTTCTGCAAAACCACAAGATGTGCATGCAAATGGTGCTTTTGGCAGAACGCGCACGTGGATTTCTACCAAACGACGTGCTAAGCATGCCGATGCTGCTCTTTTTAGCACCCGCGCGCGGATTTGTGCGAAAACGCGTTTTAAGCATGCACATGCATCTTTTGGTAGACGCGGATGAAGTTTTCTGCAAAACCACAAGATGTGCATGCAAATGGCGCTTTTGGCTGAACGCGCACGTGGATTTCTACCAAACGACGTGCTAAGCATGCCGATGCTGCTCTTTTTAGCACCCGCGCAAGAATTTGTGCGAAAACGCGTTTTAAGCATGCACATGCATCTTTTGGTAGACGCGGATGAAGTTTTCTGCAAAACCACAAGATGTGCGTGCAAATGGTGCTTTTGGCAGAACGCGCACGTGGATTTCTACCAAACGAAGTGCTAAGCATGCCGATGCTGCTCTTTTTAGCACCCGCGCACGGATTTGTGCGAAAACGCGTTTTAAGCATGCACATGCATCTTTTGGTAGACGCGGATGAAGTTTTCTGCAAAACCACAAGATGTGCATGCAAATGGTGCTTTTGGCAGAACGCGCACGTGGATTTCTACCAAACGACGTGCTAAGCATGCCGATGCTGCTCTTTTTAGCACCCGCGCACGGATTTGTGCGAAAACGCGTTTTAAGCATGCACATGCATCTTTTGGTAGACGCGGTTGATGTTTTCTGCAAAACCACAAGATGTGCATGCAAATGGTGCTTTTGGCAGAACGCGCACGTGGATTTCTACCAAACGACGTGCTAAGCATGCCGATGCTGCTCTTTTTAGCAACCACGCACGGATTTGTGCGAAAACGCGTTTTAAGCATGCACATGCATCTTTTGGTAGACGCGGATGAAGTTTTCTGCAAAACCACAAGATATGCATGCAAATGGTGCTTTTGGCAGAACGCGCACGTGGATTTCTACCAAACGACGTGCTAAGCATGCCGATGCTGCTCTTTTTAGCACCCGCGCGCGGATTTGTGCGAAAACGCGTTTTAAGCATGCACATGCATCTTTTGGTAGACGCGGATGAAGTTTTCTGCAAAACCACAAGATGTGCGTGCAAATGGTGCTTTTGGCAGAACGCGCACGTGGATTTCTACCAAACGAAGTGCTAAGCATGCCGATGCTGCTCTTTTTAGCACCCGCGCACGGATTTGTGCGAAAACGCGTTTTAAGCATGCACATGCATCTTTTGGTAGACGCGGATGAAGTTTTCTGCAAAACCACAAGATGTGCGTGCAAATGGTGCTTTTGGCAGAACGCGCACGTGGAATTCTACCAAACGACGTGCTAAGAATGCCGATGCTGCTCTTTTTAGCACCCGCGCACGGATTTGTGCGAAAACGCCTTTTAAGCATGCACATGCATCTTTTGGTAGACGCGGATGAAGTTTTCTGCAAAACCACAAGATGTGCATGCAAATGGTGCTTTTGGCAGAATGCGCACGTGGATTTCTACCAAACGACGTGCTAAGCATGCCGATGCTGCTCTTTTTAGCACCCGCGCACGGATTTGTGCGAAAACGCGTTTTAAGCATGCACATGCATCTTTTGGTAGACGCGGATGAAGTTTTCTGCAAAACCACAAGATGTGCATGCAAATGGTGCTTTTGGCAGAACGCGCACGTGGATTTCTACCAAACGACGTGCTAAGCATGCCGATGCTGCTCTTTTTAGCACCCGCGCGCGGATTTGTGCGAAAACGCGTTTTAAGCATGCACATGCATCTTTTGGTAGACGCGGATGAAGTTTTCTGCAAAACCACAAGATGTGCATGCAAATGGTGCTTTTGGCAGAACGCGCACGTGGATTTCTACCAAACGACGTGCTAAGCATGCCGATGCTGCTCTTTTTAGCACCCGCGCACGCATTTGTGCGAAAACGCGTTTTAAGCATGCACATGCATCTTTTGGTAGACGCGGATGAAGTTTTCTGCAAAACCACAAGATGTGCGTGAAAATGGTGCTTTTGGCAGAACGCGCACGTGGATGTCTACCAAACGACGTGCTAAGCATGCCGATGCTGCTCTTTTTAGCACCCGCGCACGGATTTGTGCGAAAACGCGTTTTAAGCATGCACATGCATCTTTTGGTAGACGCGGATGAAGTTTTCTGCAAAACCACAAGATGTGCATGCAAATGGCGCTTTTGGCTGAACGCGCACGTGGATTTCTACCAAACGACGTGCTAAGCATGCCGATGCTGCTCTTTTTAGCACCCGCGCAAGAATTTGTGCGAAAACGCGTTTTAAGCATGCACATGCATCTTTTGGTAGACGCGGATGAAGTTTTCTGCAAAACCACAAGATGTGCGTGCAAATGGTGCTTTTGGCAGAACGCGCACGTGGATTTCTACCAAACGAAGTGCTAAGCATGCCGATGCTGCTCTTTTTAGCACCCGCGCACGGATTTGTGCGAAAACGCGTTTTAAGCATGCACATGCATCTTTTGGTAGACGCGGATGAAGTTTTCTGCAAAACCACAAGATGTGCATGCAAATGGTGCTTTTGGCAGAACGCGCACGTGGATTTCTACCAAACGACGTGCTAAGCATGCCGATGCTGCTCTTTTTAGCACCCGCGCACGGATTTGTGCGAAAACGCGTTTTAAGCATGCACATGCATCTTTTGGTAGACGCGGTTGAAGTTTTCTGCAAAACCACAAGATGTGCATGCAAATGGTGCTTTTGGCAGAACGCGCACGTGGATTTCTACCAAACGACGTGCTAAGCATGCCGATGCTGCTCTTTTTAGCAACCACGCACGGATTTGTGCGAAAACGCGTTTTAAGCATGCACATGCATCTTTTGGTAGACGCGGATGAAGTTTTCTGCAAAACCACAAGATGTGCATGCAAATGGTGCTTTTGGCAGAACGCGCACGTGGATTTCTACCAAACGACGTGCTAAGCATGCCGATGCTGCTCTTTTTAGCACCCGCGCACGCATTTGTGCGAAAACGCCGTTTAAGCATGCACATGCATCTTTTGGTAGACGCGGATGAAGTTTTCTGCAAAACCACAAGATGTGCATGCAAATGGTGCTTTTGGCAGAATGCGCACGTGGATTTCTACCAAACGACGTGCTAAGCATGCCGATGCTGCTCTTTTTAGCACCCGCGCACGGATTTGTGCGAAAACGCGTTTTAAGCATGCACATGCATCTTTTGGTAGACGCGGATGAAGTTTTCTGCAAAACCACAAGATGTGCATGCAAATGGTGCTTTTGGCAGAACGCGCACGTGGATTTCTACCAAACGACGTGCTAAGCATGCCGATGCTGCTCTTTTTAGCACCCGCGCGCGGATTTGTGCGAAAACGCGTTTTAAGCATGCACATGCATCTTTTGGTAGACGCGGATGAAGTTTTCTGCAAAACCACAAGATGTGCATGCAAATGGTGCTTTTGGCAGAACGCGCACGTGGATTTCTACCAAACGACGTGCTAAGCATGCCGATGCTGCTCTTTTTAGCACCCGCGCACGGATTTGTGCGAAAACGCGTTTTAAGCATGCACATGCATCTTTTGGTAGACGCGGATGAAGTTTTCTGCAAAACCACAAGATGTGCGTGCAAATGGTGCTTTTGGCAGAACGCGCACGTGGAATTCTACCAAACGACGTGCTAAGAATGCCGATGCTGCTCTTTTTAGCACCCGCGCACGGATTTGTGCGAAAACGCCTTTTAAGCATGCACATGCATCTTTTGGTAGACGCGGATGAAGTTTTCTGCAAAACCACAAGATGTGCATGCAAATGGTGCTTTTGGCAGAATGCGCACGTGGATTTCTACCAAACGACGTGCTAAGCATGCCGATGCTGCTCTTTTTAGCACCCGCGCACGGATTTGTGCGAAAACGCGTTTTAAGCATGCACATGCATCTTTTGGTAGACGCGGATGAAGTTTTCTGCAAAACCACAAGATGTGCATGCAAATGGTGCTTTTGGCAGAACGCGCACGTGGATTTCTACCAAACGACGTGCTAAGCATGCCGATGCTGCTCTTTTTAGCACCCGCGCGCGGATTTGTGCGAAAACGCGTTTTAAGCATGCACATGCATCTTTTGGTAGACGCGGATGAAGTTTTCTGCAAAACCACAAGATGTGCATGCAAATGGCGCTTTTGGCTGAACGCGCACGTGGATTTCTACCAAACGACGTGCTAAGCATGCCGATGCTGCTCTTTTTAGCACCCGCGCAAGAATTTGTGCGAAAACGCGTTTTAAGCATGCACATGCATCTTTTGGTAGACGCGGATGAAGTTTTCTGCAAAACCACAAGATGTGCGTGCAAATGGTGCTTTTGGCAGAACGCGCACGTGGATTTCTACCAAACGAAGTGCTAAGCATGCCGATGCTGCTCTTTTTAGCACCCGCGCACGGATTTGTGCGAAAACGCGTTTTAAGCATGCACATGCATCTTTTGGTAGACGCGGATGAAGTTTTCTGCAAAACCACAAGATGTGCATGCAAATGGTGCTTTTGGCAGAACGCGCACGTGGATTTCTACCAAACGACGTGCTAAGCATGCCGATGCTGCTCTTTTTAGCACCCGCGCACGGATTTGTGCGAAAACGCGTTTTAAGCATGCACATGCATCTTTTGGTAGACGCGGTTGAAGTTTTCTGCAAAACCACAAGATGTGCATGCAAATGGTGCTTTTGGCAGAACGCGCACGTGGATTTCTACCAAACGACGTGCTAAGCATGCCGATGCTGCTCTTTTTAGCAACCACGCATGGATTTGTGCGAAAACGCGTTTTAAGCATGCACATGCATCTTTTGGTAGACGCGGATGAAGTTTTCTGCAAAACCACAAGATGTGCATGCAAATGGTGCTTTTGGCAGAACGCGCACGTGGATTTCTACCAAACGACGTGCTAAGCATGCCGATGCTGCTCTTTTTAGCACCCGCGCACGCATTTGTGCGAAAACGCGTTTTAAGCATGCACATGCATCTTTTGGTAGACGCGCATGAAGTTTTCTGCAAAACCACAAGATGTGCGTGCAAATGGTGCTTTTGGCAGAACGCGCACGTGGATTTCTACCAAACGACGTACTAAGCATGCCGATGCTGCTCTTTTTAGCACCCGCGCACGGATTTGTGCGAAAACGCGTTTTAAGCATGCACATGAATCTTTTGGTAGACGCGGATGAAGTTTTCTGCAAAACCACAAGATGTGCATGCAAATGGTGCTTTTGGCAGAACGCGCACGTGGATTTCTACCAAACGACGTGCTAAGCATACCGATGCCGCTCTTTTTAGCACCCGCGCGCGGATTTGTGCGAAAACGCGTTTTAAGCATGCACATGCATCTTTTGGTAGACGCGGATGAAGTTTTCTGCAAAACCACAAGATGTGCATGCAAATGGTGCTTTTGGCAGAACGCGCACGTTGATTTCTACCAAACGACGTGCTAAGCATGCCGATGCTGCTCTTTTTAGCACCCGCGCACGGATTTGTGCGAAAACGCGTTTTAAGCATGCACATGCATCTTTTGGTAGACGCGGTTGAAGTTTTCTGCAAAACCACAAGATGTGCATGCAAATGGTGCTTTTCGCAGAACGCGCACGTGGATTTCTACCAAACGACGTGCTAAGCATGCCGATGCTGCTCTTTTTAGCACCCACGCACGGATTTGTGCGAAAACGCGTTTTAAGCATGCACATGCATCTTTTGGTAGACGCGGATGAAGTTTTCTGCAAAACCACAAGATGTGCGTGCAAATGGTGCTTTTGGAAGAACGCGCACGTGGAATTCTACCAAACGACGTGCTAAGCATGCCGATGCTCCTCTTTTTAGCACCCGCGCGCGGATTTGTGCGAAAACGCGTTTTAAGCATGCACATGCATCTTTTGGTAGACGTGGATGAAGTTTTCTGCAAAACCACAAGATGTGCATGCAAATGGTGCTTTTGGCAGAACGCGCACGTGGATTTCTACCAAACGACGTGCTAAGCATGCCGATGCTGCTCTTTTTAGCACCCGCGCACGCATTTGTGCGAAAACGCGTTTTAAGCATGCACATGCATCTTTTGGTAGACGCGCATGAAGTTTTCTGCAAAACCACAAGATGTGCGTGCAAATGGTGCTTTTGGCAGAACGCGCACGTGGATTTCTACCAAACGACGTGCTAAGCATGTCGATGCTGCTCTTTTTAGCACCCGCGCACGGATTTCTGCGAAAACGCGTTTTAAGCATGCACATGCATCTTTTGGTAGACGCGGTTGAAGTTTTCTGCAAAACCACAAGATGTGCATGCAAATGGTGCTTTTGGCAGAACGCGCACGTGGATTTCTACCAAACGACGTGCTAAGCATACCGATGCTGCTCTTTTTAGCACCCGCGCGCGGATTTGTGCGAAAACGCGTTTTAAGCATGCACATGCATCTTTTGGTAGACGCGGATGAAGTTTTCTGCAAAACCACAAGGTGTGCATGCAAATGGTGCTTTTGGCAGAACGCGCACGTGGATTTCTACCAAACGACGTGCTAAGCATGCCGATGCTGCTCTTTTTAGCACCCGCGCACGGATTTGTGCGAAAACGCGTTTTAAGCATGCACATGCATCTTTTGGTAGACGCGGATGAAGTTTTCTGCAAAACCACAAGATGTGCATGCAAATGGTGCTTTTGGCAGAACGCGCACGTGGATTTCTACCAAACGACGTGCTAAGCATGCCGATGCTGCTCTTTTTAGCACCCGCGCGCGGATTTGTGCGAAAACGCGTTTTAAGCATGCACATGCATCTTTTGGTAGACGCGGATGAAGTTTTCTGCAAAACCACAAGATGTGCATGCAAATGGTGCTTTTGGCAGAACGCGCACGTGGATTTCTACCAAACGACGTGCTAAGCATGCCGATGCTGCTCTTTTTAGCACCCGCGCACGGATTTGTGCGAAAACGCGTTTTAAGCATGCACATGCATCTTTTGGTAGACGCGGATGAAGTTTTCTGCAAAACCACAAGATGTGCATGCAAATGGTGCTTTTTGCAGAACGCGCACGTGGATTTCTACCAAACGACGTGCTAAGCATGCCGATGCTGCTCTTTTTAGCACCCGCGCACGGATTTGTGCGAAAACGCGTTTTAAGCATGCGCATGCATCTTTTGGTAGACGCGGTTGAAGTTTTCTGCAAAACCACAAGATGTGCATGCAAATGGTGCTTTTGGCAGAACGCGCACGTGGATTTCTACCAAACGACGTGCTAAGCATGCCGATGCTGCTCTTTTTAGCACCCGCGCACGGATTTGTGCGAAAACGCGTTTTAAGCATGCACATGCATCTTTTGGTAGACGCGGATGAAGTTTTCTGCAAAACCACAAGATGTGCATGCAAATGGTGCTTTTGGCAGAACGCGCACGTGGATTTCTACCAAACGACGTGCTAAGCATGCCGATGCTGCTCTTTTTAGCACCCGCGCGCGGATTTGTGCGAAAACGCGTTTTAAGCATGCACATGCATCTTTTGGTAGACGCGGATGAAGTTTTCTGCAAAACCACAAGATGTGCGTGCAAATGGTGCTTTTGGCAGAACGCGCACGTGGATTTCTACCAAACGAAGTGCTAAGCATGCCGATGCTGCTCTTTTTAGCACCCGCGCACGGATTTGTGCGAAAACGCGTTTTAAGCATGCACATGCATCTTTTGGTAGACGCGGATGAAGTTTTCTGCAAAACCACAAGATGTGCGTGCAAATGGTGCTTTTGGCAGAACGCGCACGTGGAATTCTACCAAACGACGTGCTAAGAATGCCGATGCTGCTCTTTTTAGCACCCGCGCACGGATTTGTGCGAAAACGCCTTTTAAGCATGCACATGCATCTTTTGGTAGACGCGGATGAAGTTTTCTGCAAAACCACAAGATGTGCATGCAAATGGTGCTTTTGGCAGAATGCGCACGTGGATTTCTACGAAACGACGTGCTAAGCATGCCGATGCTGCTCTTTTTAGCACCCGCGCACGGATTTGTGCGAAAACGCGTTTTAAGCATGCACATGCATCTTTTGGTAGACGCGGATGAAGTTTTCTGCAAAACCACAAGATGTGCATGCAAATGGTGCTTTTGGCAGAACGCGCACGTGGATTTCTACCAAACGACGTGCTAAGCATGCCGATGCTGCTCTTTTTAGCACCCGCGCGCGGATTTGTGCGAAAACGCGTTTTAAGCATGCACATGCATCTTTTGGTAGACGCGGATGAAGTTTTCTGCAAAACCACAAGATGTGCATGCAAATGGTGCTTTTGGCAGAACGCGCACGTAGATTTCTACCAAACGACGTGCTAAGCATGCCGATGCTGCTCTTTTTAGCACCCGCGCACGCATTTGTGCGAAAACGCGTTTTAAGCATGCACATGCATCTTTTGGTAGACGCGGATGAAGTTTTCTGCAAAACCACAAGATGTGCGTGAAAATGGTGCTTTTGGCAGAACGCGCACGTGGATTTCTACCAAACGACGTGCTAAGCATGCCGATGCTGCTCTTTTTAGCACCCGCGCACGGATTTGTGCGAAAACGCGTTTTAAGCATGCACATGCATCTTTTGGTAGACGCGGATGAAGTTTTCTGCAAAACCACAAGATGTGCATGCAAATGGTGCTTTTGGCAGAACGCGCACGTGGATTTCTACCAAACGACGTGCTAAGCATGCCGATGCTGCTCTTTTTAGCACCCGCGCGCGGATTTGTGCGAAAACGCGTTTTAAGCATGCACATGCATCTTTTGGTAGACGCGGATGAAGTTTTCTGCAAAACCACAAGATGTGCATGCAAATGGCGCTTTTGACTGAACGCGCACGTGGATTTCTACCAAACGACGTGCTAAGCATGCCGATGCTGCTCTTTTTAGCACCCGCGCACGAATTTGTGCGAAAACGCGTTTTAAGCATGCACATGCATCTTTTGGTAGACGCGGATGAAGTTTTCTGCAAAACCACAAGATGTGCGTGCAAATGGTGCTTTTGGCAGAACGCGCACGTGGATTTCTACCAAACGAAGTGCTAAGCATGCCGATGCTGCTCTTTTTAGCACCCGCGCACGGATTTGTGCGAAAACGCGTTTTAAGCATGCACATGCATCTTTTGGTAGACGCGGATGAAGTTTTCTCCAAAACCACAAGATGTGCATGCAAATGGTGCTTTTGGCAGAACGCGCACGTGGATTTCTACCAAACGACGTGCTAAGCATGCCGATGCTGCTCTTTTTAGCACCCGCGCACGGATTTGTGCGAAAACGCGTTTTAAGCATGCACATGCATCTTTTGGTAGACCGCGGTTGAAATTTTCTGCAAAACCACAAGATGTGCATGCAAATGGTGCTTTTGGCAGAACGCGCACGTGGATTTCTACCAAACGACGTGCTAAGCATGCCGATGCTGCTCTTTTTAGCACCCACGCACGGATTTGTGCGAAAACGCGTTTTAAGCATGCACATGCATCTTTTGGTAGACGCGGATGAAGTTTTCTGCAAAACCACAAGATGTGCGTGCAAATGGTGCTTTTGGAAGAACGCGCACGTGGAATTCTACCAAACGACGTGCTAAGCATGCCGATGCTCCTCTTTTTAGCACCCGCGCGCGGATTTGTGCGAAAACGCGTTTTAAGCATGCACATGCATCTTTTGGTAGACGCGGATGAAGTTTTCTGCAAAACCACAAGATGTGCATGCAAATGGTGCTTTTGGCAGAACGCGCACGTGGATTTCTACCAAACGACGTGCTAAGCATGCCGATGCTGCTCTTTTTAGCACCCGCGCACGCATTTGCTCGAAAACGCGTTTTAAGCATGCACATGCATCTTTTGGTAGACGCGCATGAAGTTTTCTGCAAAACCACAAGATGTGCGTGCAAATGGTGCTTTTGGCAGAACGCGCACGTGGATTTCTACCAAACGACGTACTAAGCATGCCGATGCTGCTCTTTTTAGCACCCGCGCACGGATTTGTGCGAAAACGCGTTTTAAGCATGCACATGCATCTTTTGGTAGACGCGGATGAAGTTTTCTGCAAAACCACAAGATGTGCATGCAAATGGTGCTTTTGGCAGAACGCGCACGTGGATTTCTACCAAATGACGTGCTAAGCATACCGATGCTGCTCTTTTTAGCACCCGCGCGCGGATTTGTGCGAAAACGCGTTTTAAGCATGCACATGCATCTTTTGGTAGACGCGGATGAAGTTTTCTGCAAAACCACAAGATGTGCATGCAAATGGTGCTTTTGGCAGAACGCGCACGTTGATTTCTACCAAACGACGTGCTAAGCATGCCGATGCTGCTCTTTTTAGCACCCGCGCACGGATTTGTGCGAAAACGCGTTTTAAGCATGCACATGCATCTTTTGGTAGACGCGGATGAAGTTTTCTGCAAAACCACAAGATGTGCGTGCAAATGGTGCTTTTGGCAGAACGCGCACGTGGATTTCTACCAAACGAAGTGCTAAGCATGCCGATGCTGCTCTTTTTAGCACCCGCGCTCGGATTTGTGCGAAAACGCGTTTTAAGCATGCACATGCATCTTTTGGTAGACGCGGATGAAGTTTTCTGCGAAACCAGAAGATGTGCGTGCAAATGGTGCTTTTGGCAGAACGCGCACGTGGAATTCTACCAAACGACGTGCTAAGAATGCCGATGCTGCTCTTTTTAGCACCCGCGCACGGATTTGTGCGAAAACGCCTTTTAAGCATGCACATGCATCTTTTGGTAGACGCGGATGAAGTTTTCTGCAAAACCACAAGATGTGCATGCAAATGGTGCTTTTGGCAGAATGCGCACGTGGATTTCTACCAAACGACGTGCTAAGCATGCCGATGCTGCTCTTTTTAGCACCCGCGCACGGATTTGTGCGAAAACGCGTTTTAAGCATGCACATGCATCTTTTGGTAGACGCGGATGAAGTTTTCTGCAAAACCACAAGATGTGCATGCAAATGGTGCTTTTGGCAGAACGCGCACGTGGATTTCTACCAAACGACGTGCTAAGCATGCCGATGCTGCTCTTTTTAGCACCCGCGCGCGGATTTGTGCGAAAACACGTTTTAAGCATGCACATGCATCTTTTGGTAGACGCGGATGAAGTTTTTCGCAAAACCACAAGATGTGCATGCAAATGGTGCTTTTGGCAGAACGCGCACGTGGATTTCTACCAAACGACGTGCTAAGCATGCCGATGCTGCTCTTTTTAGCACCCACGCACGGATTTGTGCGAAAACGCGTTTTAAGCATGCACATGCATCTTTTGGTAGACGCGGATGAAGTTTTCTGCAAAACCGCAAGATGTGCGTGCAAATGGTGCTTTTGGAAGAACGCGCACGTGGAATTCTACCAAACGACGTGCTAAGCATGCCGATGCTCCTCTTTTTAGCACCCGCGCGCGGATTTGTGCGAAAACGCGTTTTAAGCATGCACATGCATCTTTTGGTAGACGCGGATGAAGTTTTCTGCAAAACCACAAGATGTGCATGCAAATGGTGCTTTTGGCAGAACGCGCACGTGGATTTCTACCAAACGACGTGCTAAGCATGCCGATGCTGCTCTTTTTAGCACCCGCGCACGCATTTGTGCGAAAACGCGTTTTAAGCATGCACATGCATCTTTTGGTAGACGCGCATGAAGTTTTCTGCAAAACCACAAGATGTGCGTGCAAATGGTGCTTTTGGCAGAACGCGCACGTGGATTTCTACCAAACGACGTGCTAAGCATGCCGATGCTGCTCTTTTTAGCACCCGCGCACGGATTTGTGCGAAAACGCGTTTTAAGCATGCACATGCATCTTTTGGTAGACGCGGATGAAGTTTTCTGCAAAACCACAAGATGTGCATGCAAATGGTGCTTTTGGCAGAACGCGCACGTGGATTTCTACCAAACGACGTGCTAAGCATACCGATGCTGCTCTTTTTAGCACCCCCGCGCGGATTTGTGCGAAAACGCGTTTTAAGCATGCACATGCATCTTTTGGTAGACGCGGATGAAGTTTTCTGCAAAACCACAAGATGTGCATGCAAATGGTGCTTTTGGCAGAACGCGCACGTGGATTTCTACCAAACGACGTGCTAAGCATGCCGATGCTGCTCTTTTTAGCACCCGCGCACGGATTTGTGCGAAAACGCGTTTTAAGCATGCACATGCATCTTTTGGTAGACGCGGATGAAGTTTTCTGCAAAACCACAAGATGTGCATGCAAATGGTGCTTTTGGCAGAACGCGCACGTGGATTTCTACCAAACGACGTGCTAAGCATGCCGATGCTGCTCTTTTTAGCACCCGCGCACGGATTTGTGCGAAAACGCGTTTTAAGCATGCACATGCATCTTTTGGTAGACGCGGATGAAGTTTTCTGCAAAACCACAAGATGTGCATGCAAATGGTGCTTTTGGCAGAACGCGCACGTGGATTTCTACCAAACGACGTGCTAAGCATGCCGATGCTGCTCTTTTTAGCACCCGCGCACGGATTTGTGCGAAAACGCGTTTTAAGCATGCACATGCATCTTTTGGTAGACGCGGATGAAGTTTTCTGCAAAACCACAAGATGTGCATGCAAATGGTGCTTTTGGCAGAACGCGCGCGTGGATTTCTACCAAACGACGTGCTAAGCATGCCGATGCTGCTCTTTTTAGCACCCGCGCGCGGATTTGTGCGAAAACGCGTTTTAAGCATGCACATGCATCTTTGGTAGACGCGGATGAAGTTTTCTGCAAAACCACAAGATGTGCATGCAAATGGTGCTTTTGGCTGAACGCGCACGTGGATTTCTACCAAACGACGTGCTAAGCATGCCGATGCTGCTCTTTTTAGCACCCGCGCACGAATTTGTGCGAAAACGCGTTTTAAGCATGCACATGCATCTTTTGGTAGACGCGGATGAAGTTTTCTGCAAAACCACAAGATTTGCATGCAAATGGTGCTTTTGGCAGAACGCGCACGTGGATTTCTACCAAACGACGTGCTAAGCATGCCGATGCTGCTCTTTTTAGCACCCGCGCACGGATTTGTGCGAAAACGCGTTTTAAGCATGCACATGCATCTTTTGGTAGACGCGGTTGAAGTTTTCTGCAAAACCACAAGATGTGCATGCAAATGGTGCTTTTGGCAGAACGCGCACGTGGATTTCTACCAAACGACGTGCTAAGCATGCCGATGCTGCTCTTTTTAGCACCTGCGCACGGATTTGTGCGAAAACGCGTTTTAAGCATGCACATGCATCTTTGGGACGCGGATGAAGTTTTCTGCAAAACCACAAGATGTGCGTGCAAATGGTGCTTTTGGCAGAACGCGCACGTGGATTTCTACCAAACGAAGTGCTAAGCATGCCGATGCTGCTCTTTTTAGCACCCGCGCACGGATTTGTGCGAAAACGCGTTTTAAGCATGCACATGCATCTTTTGGTAGACGCGGATGAAGTTTTCTGCAAAACCACAAGATGTGCATGCAAATGGTGCTTTTGGCAGAACGCGCACGTGGATTTCTACCAAACGACGTGCTAAGCATGCCGATGCTGCTCTTTTTAGCACCCGCGCACGGATTTGTGCGAAAACGCGTTTTAAGCATGCACATGCATCTTTTGGTAGACGCGGTTGAAGTTTTCTGCAAAACCACAAGATGTGCATGCAAATGGTGCTTTTGGCAGAACGCGCACGTGGATTTCTACCAAACGACGTGCTAAGCATGCCGATGCTGCTCTTTTTAGCACCCGCGCACGGATTTGTGCGAAAACGCGTTTTAAGCATGCACATGCATCTTTTGGTAGACGCGGATGAAGTTTTCTGCAAAACCACAAGATGTGCGTGCAAATGGTGCTTTTGGAAGAACGCGCACGTGGAATTCTACCAAACGACGTGCTAAGCATGCCGATGCTCCTCTTTTTAGCACCCGCGCGCGGATTTGTGCGAAAACGCGTTTTAAGCATGCACATGCATCTTTTGGTAGACGCGGATGAAGTTTTCTGCAAAACCACAATATGTGCATGCAAATGGTGCTTTTGGCAGAACGCGCACGTGGATTTCTACCAAACGACGTGCTAAGCATGCCGATGCTGCTCTTTTTAGCACCCGCGCACGGATTTGTGCGAAAACGCGTTTTAAGCATGCACATGCATCTTTTGGTAGACGCGGTTGAAGTTTTCTGCAAAACCACAAGATGTGCATGCAAATGGTGCTTTTGGCAGAACGCGCACGTGGATTTCTACCAAACGACGTGCTAAGCATGCCGATGCTGCTCTTTTTAGCACCTGCGCACGGATTTGTGCGAAAACGCGTTTTAAGCATGCACATGCATCTTTGGTAGACGCGGATGAAGTTTTCTGCAAAACCACAAGATGTGCGTGCAAATGGTGCTTTTGGCAGAACGCGCACGTGGATTTCTACCAAACGAAGTGCTAAGCATGCCGATGCTGCTCTTTTTAGCACCCGCGCACGGATTTGTGCGAAAACGCGTTTTAAGCATGCACATGCATCTTTTGGTAGACGCGGATGAAGTTTTCTGCAAAACCACAAGATGTGCATGCAAATGGTGCTTTTGGCAGAACGCGCACGTGGATTTCTACCAAACGACGTGCTAAGCATGCCGATGCTGCTCTTTTTAGCACCCGCGCACGGATTTGTGCGAAAACGCGTTTTAAGCATGCACATGCATCTTTTGGTAGACGCGGTTGAAGTTTTCTGCAAAACCACAAGATGTGCATGCAAATGGTGCTTTTGGCAGAACGCGCACGTGGATTTCTACCAAACGACGTGCTAAGCATGCCGATGCTGCTCTTTTTAGCACCCGCGCACGGATTTGTGCGAAAACGCGTTTTAAGCATGCACATGCATCTTTTGGTAGACGCGGATGAAGTTTTCTGCAAAACCACAAGATGTGCGTGCAAATGGTGCTTTTGGAAGAACGCGCACGTGGAATTCTACCAAACGACGTGCTAAGCATGCCGATGCTCCTCTTTTTAGCACCCGCGCGCGGATTTGTGCGAAAACGCGTTTTAAGCATGCACATGCATCTTTTGGTAGACGCGGATGAAGTTTTCTGCAAAACCACAAGATGTGCATGCAAATGGTGCTTTTGGCAGAACGCGCACGTGGATTTCTACCAAACGACGTGCTAAGCATGCCGATGCTGCTCTTTTTAGCACCCGCGCACGCATTTGTGCGAAAACGCGTTTTAAGCATGCACATGCATCTTTTGGTAGACGCGCATGAAGTTTTCTGCAAAACCACAAGATGTGCATGCAAATGGTGCTTTTGGCAGAACGCGCACGTGGATTTCTACCAAACGACGTGCTAAGCATGCCGATGCTGCTCTTTTTAGCACCCGCGCACGGATTTGTGCGAAAACGTGTTTTAAGCATGCACATGCATCTTTTGGTAGACGCGGATGAAGTTTTCTGCAAAACCACAAGATGTGCATGCAAATGGTGCTTTTGGCAGAACGCGCACGTGGATTTCTACCAAACGACGTGCTAAGCATACCGATGCTGCTCTTTTTAGCACCCGCGCGCGGATTTGTGCGAAAACGCGTTTTAAGCATGCACATGCATCTTTTGGTAGACGTGGATGAAGTTTTCTGCAAAACCACAAGATGTGCATGCAAATGGTGCTTTTGGCAGAACGCGCACGTGGATTTCTACCAAACGACGTGCTAAGCATGCCGATGCTGCTCTTTTTAGCACCCGCGCACGGATTTGTGCGAAAACGCGTTTTAAGCATGCACATGCATCTTTTGGTAGACGCGGATGAAGTTTTCTGCAAAACCACAAGATGTGCATGCAAATGGTGCTTTTGGCAGAACGCGCGCGTGGATTTCTACCAAACGACGTGCTAAGCATGCCGATGCTGCTCTTTTTAGCACCCGCGCGCGGATTTGTGCGAAAACGCGTTTTAAGCATGCACATGCATCTTTTGGTAGACGCGGATGAAGTTTTCTGCAAAACCACAAGATGTGCATGCAAATGGTGCTTTTGGCAGAACGCGCACGTGGATTTCTACCAAACGACGTGCTAAGCATGCCGATGCTGCTCTTTTTAGCACCCGCGCACGGATTTGTGCGAAAACGCGTTTTAAGCATGCACATGCATCTTTTGGTAGACGCGGATGAAGTTTTCTGCAAAACCGCAAGATGTGCATGCAAATGGTGCTTTTGGCAGAACGCGCACGTGGATTTCTACCAAACGACGTGCTAAGCATGCCGATGCTGCTCTTTTTAGCACCCGCGCACGGATTTGTGCGAAAACGCGTTTTAAGCATGCACATGCATCTTTTGGTAGACGCGGATGAAGTTTTCTGCAAAACCACAAGATGTGCATGCAAATGGTGCTTTTGGCAGAACGCGCACGTGGATTTCTACCAAACGACGTGCTAAGCATGCCGATGCTGCTCTTTTTAGCACCCGCGCGCGGATTTGTGCGAAAACGCGTTTTAAGCATGCACATGCATCTTTTGGTAGACGCGGATGAAGTTTTCTGCAAAACCACAAGATGTGCATGCAAATGGTGCTTTTGGCAGAACGCGCACGTGGATTTCTACCAAACGACGTGCTAAGCATGCCGATGCTGCTCTTTTTAGCACCCGCGCACGCATTTGTGCGAAAACGCGTTTGAAGCATGCACATGCATCTTTTGGTAGACGCGGATGAAGTTTTCTGCAAAACCACAAGATGTGCGTGCAAATGGTGCTTTTGGCAGAACGCGCACGTGGATTTCTACCAAACGACGTGCTAAGCATGCCGATGCTGCTCTTTTTAGCACCCGCGCACGAATTTGTGCGAAAACGCGTTTTAAGCATGCACATGCATCTTTTGGTAGACGCGGATGAAGTTTTCTGCAAAACCACAAGATGTGCATGCAAATGGTGCTTTTGGCAGAACGCGCACGTGGATTTCTACCAAACGACGTGCTAAGCATGCCGATGCTGCTCTTTTTAGCACCCGCGCACGGATTTGTGCGAAAACGCGTTTTAAGCATGCACATGCATCTTTTGGTAGACGCGGTTGAAGTTTTCTGCAAAACCACAAGATGTGCATGCAAATGGTGCTTTTGGCAGAACGCGCACGTGGGATTTCTACCAAACGACGTGTGCTAAGCATGCCGATGCTGCTCTTTTTAGCACCCGCGCACGGATTTGTGCGAAAACGCGTTTTAAGCATGCACATGCATCTTTGGTAGACGCGGATGAAGTTTTCTGCAAAACCACAAGATGTGCGTGCAAATGGTGCTTTTGGCAGAACGCGCACGTGGATTTCTACCAAACGAAGTGCTAAGCATGCCGATGCTGCTCTTTTTAGCACCCGCGCACGGATTTGTGCGAAAACGCGTTTTAAGCATGCACATGCATCTTTTGGTAGACGCGGATGAAGTTTTCTGCAAAACCACAAGATGTGCATGCAAATGGTGCTTTTGGCAGAACGCGCACGTGGATTTCTACCAAACGACGTGCTAAGCATGCCGATGCTGCTCTTTTTAGCAACCCGCGCACGGATTTGTGCGAAAACGCGTTTTAAGCATGCACATGCATCTTTTGGTAGACGCGGTTGAAGTTTTCTGCAAAACCACAAGATGTGCATGCAAATGGTGCTTTTGGCAGAACGCGCACATGGATTTCTACCAAACGACGTGCTAAGCATGCCGATGCTGCTCTTTTTAGCACCCGCGCACGGATTTGTGCGAAAAACGCGTTTTAAGCATGCACATGCATCTTTTGGTAGACGCGGATGAAGTTTTCTGCAAAACCACAAGATGTGCGTGCAAATGGTGCTTTTGGAAGAACGCGCACGTGGAATTCTACCAAACGACGTGCTAAGCATGCCGATGCTCCTCTTTTTAGCACCCGCGCGCGGATTTGTGCGAAAACGCGTTTTAAGCATGCACATGCATCTTTTGGTAGACGCGGATGAAGTTTTCTGCAAAACCACAAGATGTGCATGCAAATGGTGCTTTTGGCAGAACGCGCACGTGGATTTCTACCAAACGACGTGCTAAGCATGCCGATGCTGCTCTTTTTAGCACCCGCGCACGCATTTGTGCGAAAACGCGTTTTAAGCATGCACATGCATCTTTTGGTAGACGCGCATGAAGTTTTCTGCAAAACCACAAGATGCGCGTGCAAATGGTGCTTTTGGCAGAACGCGCACGTGGATTTCTACCAAACGACGTGCTAAGCATGCCGATGCTGCTCTTTTTAGCACCCGCGCACGGATTTGTGCGAAAACGCGTTTTAAGCATGCACATGCATCTTTTGGTAGACGCGGATGAAGTTTTCTGCAAAACCACAAGATGTGCATGCAAATGGTGCTTTTGGCAGAACGCGCACGTGGATTTCTACCAAACGACGTGCTAAGCATACCGATGTTGCTCTTTTTAGCACCCGCGCGCGGATTTGTGCGAAAACGCGTTTTAAGCATGCACATGCATCTTTTGGTAGACGTGGATGAAGTTTTCTGCAAAACCACAAGATGTGCATGCAAATGGTGCTTTTGGCAGAACGCGCACGTGGATTTCTACCAAACGACGTGCTAAGCATGCCGATGCTGCTCTTTTTAGCACCCGCGCACGGATTTGTGCGAAAACGCGTTTTTAAGCATGCACATGCATCTTTTGGTAGACGCGGATGAAGTTTTCTGCAAAACCACAAGATGTGCATGCAAATGGTGCTTTTGGCAGAACGCGCACGTGGATTTCTACCAAACGACGTGCTAAGCATGCCGATGCTGCTCTTTTTAGCACCCGCGCACGGATTTGTGCGAAAACGCGTTTTAAGCATGCACATGCATCTTTTGGTAGACGCGGATGAAGTTTTCTGCAAAACCACAAGATGTGCATGCAAATGGTGCTTTTGGCAGAACGCGCACGTGGATTTCTACCAAACGACGTGCTAAGCATGCCGATGCTGCTCTTTTTAGCACCCGCGCGCGGATTTGTGCGAAAACGCGTTTTAAGCATGCACATGCATCTTTTGGTAGACGCGGATGAAGTTTTCTGCAAAACCACAAGATGTGCATGCAAATGGTGCTTTTGGCAGAACGCGCACGTGGATTTCTACCAAACGACGTGCTAAGCATGCCGATGCTGCTCTTTTTAGCACCCGCGCACGCATTTGTGCGAAAACGCGTTTGAAGCATGCACATGCATCTTTTGGTAGACGCGGATGAAGTTTTCTGCAAAACCACAAGATGTGCGTGCAAATGGTGCTTTTGGCAGAACGCGCACGTGGATTTCTACCAAACGAAGTGCTAAGCATGCCGATGCTGCCCTTTTTAGCACCCGTGCACGGATTTGTGCGAAAACGCGTTTTAAGCATGCACATGCATCTTTTGGTAGACGCGGATGAAGTTTTCTGCAAAACCACAAGATGTGCATGCAAATGGTGCTTTTGGCAGAACGCGCACGTGGATTTCTACCAAACGACGTGCTAAGCATGCCGATGCTGCTCTTTTTAGCACCCGCGCACGGATTTGTGCGAAAACGCGTTTTAAGCATGCACATGCATCTTTTGGTAGACGCGGTTGAAGTTTTCTGCAAAACCACAAGATGTGCATGCAAATGGTGCTTTTGGCAGAACGCGCACGTGGATTTCTACCAAACGACGTGCTAAGCATGCCGATGCTGCTCTTTTTAGCACCCGCGCACGGATTTGTGCGAAAACGCGTTTTAAGCATGCACATGCATCTTTTGGTAGACGCGGATGAAGTTTTCTGCAAAACCACAAGATGTGCATGCAAATGGTGCTTTTGGCAGAACGCGCACGTGGATTTCTACCAAACGACGTGCTAAGCATGCCGATGCTGCTCTTTTTAGCACCCGCGCGCGGATTTGTGCGAAAACGCGTATTAAGCATGCACATGCATCTCTTGGTAGACGCGGATGAAGTTTTCTGCAAAACCACAAGATGTGCATGCAAATGGTGCTTTTGGCTGAACGCGCACGTGGATTTCTACCAAACGACGTGCTAAGCATGCCGATGCTGCTCTTTTTAGCACCCGCGCACGCATTGTGCGAAAACGCGTTTTAAGCATGCACATGCATCTTTTGGTAGACGCGGATGAAGTTTTCTGCAAAACCACAAGATGTGCGTGCAAATGGTGCTTTTGGCAGAACGCGCACGTGGATTTCTACCAAACGAAGTGCTAAGCATGCCGATGCTGCTCTTTTTAGCACCCGCGCACGGATTTGTGCGAAAACGCGGTTTAAGCATGCACATGCATCTTTTGGTAGACGCGGATGAAGTTTTCTGCAAAACCACAAGATGTGCATGCAAATGGTGCTTTTGGCAGAACGCGCACGAGGATTTCTACCAAACGACGTGCTAAGCATGCCGATGCTGCTCTTTTTAGCACCCGCGCACGGATTTGTGCGAAAACGCGTTTTAAGCATGCACATGCATCTTTTGGTAGACGCGGTTTGAAGTTTTCTGCAAAACCACAAGATGTGCATGCAAATGGTGCTTTTGGCAGAACGCGCACGTGGATTTCTACCAAACGACGTGCTAAGCATGCCGATGCTGCTCTTTTTAGCACCCGCGCACGGATTTGTGCGAAAACGCGTTTTAAGCATGCACATGCATCTTTTGGTAGACGCGGATGAAGTTTTCTGCAAAACCACAAGATGTGCATGCAAATGGTGCTTTTGGCAGAACGCGCACGTGGATTTCTACCAAACGACGTGCTAAGCATGCCGATGCTGCTCTTTTAGCACCCGCGCGCGGATTTGTGCGAAAACGCGTTTTAAGCATGCACATGCATCTTTTGGTAGACGCGGATGAAGTTTTCTGCAAAACCACAAGATGTGCGTGCAAATGGTGCTTTTGGCAGAACGCGCACGTGGATTTCTACCAAACGAAGTGCTAAGCATGCCGATGCTGCTCTTTTTAGCACCCGCGCACGGATTTGTGCGAAAACGCGTTTTAAGCATGCACATGCATCTTTTGGTAGACGCGGATGAAGTTTTCTGCAAAACCACAAGATGTGCGTGCAAATGGTGCTTTTGGCAGAACGCGCACGTGGAATTCTACCAAACGACGTGCTAAGATGCCGATGCTGCTGTTTTTAGCACCCGCGCACGGATTTGTGCGAAAACGCCTTTTAAGCATGCACATGCATCTTTTGGTAGACGCGGATGAAGTTTTCTGCAAAACCACAAGATGTGCATGCAAATGGTGCTTTTGGCAGAATGCGCACGTGGATTTCTACCAAACGACGTGCTAAGCATGCCGATGCTGCTCTTTTTAGCACCCGCGCACGGATTTGTGCGAAAACGCGTTTTAAGCATGCACATGCATCTTTTGGTAGACGCGGATGAAGTTTTCTGCAAAACCACAAGATGTGCATGCAAATGGTGCTTTTGGCAGAACGCGCACGTGGATTTCTACCAAACGACGTGCTAAGCATGCCGATGCTGCTCTTTTTAGCACCCGCGCGCGGATTTGTGCGAAAACGCGTTTTAAGCATGCACATGCATCTTTTGGTAGACGCGGATGAAGTTTTCTGCAAAACCACAAGATGTGCGTGAAAATGGTGCTTTTGGCAGAACGCGCACGTGGATTTCTACCAAACGACGTGCTAAGCATGCCGATGCTGCTCTTTTTAGCACCCGCGCACGGATTTGTGCGAAAACGCGGTTTAAGCATGCACATGCATCTTTTGGTAGACGCGGATGAAGTTTTCTGCAAAACCACAAGATGTGCATGCAAATGGTGCTTTTGGCAGAACGCGCACGAGGATTTCTACCAAACGACGTGCTAAGCATGCCGATGCTGCTCTTTTTAGCACCCGCGCACGGATTTGTGCGAAAACGCTTTTTAAGCATGCACATGCATCTTTTGGTAGACGCGGTTGAAGTTTTCTGCAAAACCACAAGATGTGCATGCAAATGGTGCTTTTGGCAGAACGCGCACGTGGATTTCTACCAAACGACGTGCTAAGCATGCCGATGCTGCTCTTTTTAGCACCCGCGCACGGATTTGTGCGAAAACGCGTTTTAAGCATGCACATGCATCTTTTGGTAGACGCGGATGAAGTTTTCTGCAAAACCACAAGATGTGCATGCAAATGGTGCTTTTGGCAGAACGCGCACGTGGATTTCTACCAAACGACGTGCTAAGCATGCCGATGCTGCTCTTTTTAGCACCCGCGCGCGGATTTGTGCGAAAACGCGTTTTAAGCATGCACATGCATCTTTTGGTAGACGCGGATGAAGTTTTCTGCAAAACCACAAGATGTGCGTGCAAATGGTGCTTTTGGCAGAACGCGCACGTGGATTTCTACCAAACGAAGTGCTAAGCATGCCGATGCTGCTCTTTTTAGCACCCGCGCACGGATTTGTGCGAAAACGCGTTTTAAGCATGCACATGCATCTTTTGGTAGACGCGGATGAAGTTTTCTGCAAAACCACAAGATGTGCGTGCAAATGGTGCTTTTGGCAGAACGCGCACGTGGAATTCTACCAAACGACGTGCTAAGAATGCCGATGCTGCTCTTTTTAGCACCCGCGCACGGATTTGTGCGAAAACGCCTTTTAAGCATGCACATGCATCTTTTGGTAGACGCGGATGAAGTTTTCTGCAAAACCACAAGATGTGCATGCAAATGGTGCTTTTGGCAGAATGCGCACGTGGATTTCTACCAAACGACGTGCTAAGCATGCCGATGCTGCTCTTTTTAGCACCCGCGCACGGATTTGTGCGAAAACGCGTTTTAAGCATGCACATGCATCTTTTGGTAGACGCGGATGAAGTTTTCTGCAAAACCACAAGATGTGCATGCAAATGGTGCTTTTGGCAGAACGCGCACGTGGATTTCTACCAAACGACGTGCTAAACATGCCGACGCTGCTCTTTTTAGCACCCGCGCGCGGATTTGTGCGAAAACGCGTTTTAAGCATGCACATGCATCTTTTGGTAGACGCTTATGAAGTTTTCTGCAAAACCACAAGATGTGCATGCAAATGGTGCTTTTGGCAGAACGCGCACGTGGATTTCTACCAAACGACGTGCTAAGCATGCCGATGCTGCTCTTTTTAGCACCCGCGCACGCATTTGTGCGAAAACGCGTTTTAAGCATGCACATGCATCTTTTGGTAGACGCGGATGAAGTTTTCTGCAAAACCACAAGATGTGCGTGAAAATGGTGCTTTTGGCAGAACGCGCACGTGGATTTCTACCAAACGACGTGCTAAGCATGCCCATGCTGCTCTTTTTAGCACCCGCGCACGGATTTGTGCGAAAACGCGTTTTAAGCATGCACATGCATCTTTTGGTAGACGCGGATGAAGTTTTCTGCAAAACCACAAGATGTGCATGCAAATGGTGCTTTTGGCAGAACGCGCACGTGGATTTCTACCAAGCGACGTGCTAAGCATGCCGATGCTGCTCTTTTTAGCACCCGCGCGCGGATTTGTGCGAAAACGCGTTTTAAGCATGCACATGCATCTTTTGGTAGACGCGGATGAAGTTTTCTGCAAAACCACAAGATGTGCATGCAAATGGTGCTTTTGGCTGAACGCGCACGTGGATTTCTACCAAACGACGTGCTAAGCATGCCGATGCTGCTCTTTTTAGCACCCGCGCACGAATTTGTGCGAAAACGCGTTTTAAGCATGCACATGCATCTTTTGGTAGACGCGGATGAAGTTTTCTGCAAAACACAAGATGTGCGTGCAAATGGTGCTTTTGGCAGAACGCGTGTGCAGAACGCGCACGTGGATTTCTACCAAACGAAGTGCTAAGCATGCCGATGCTGCTCTTTTTAGCACCCGCGCACGGATTTGTGCGAAAACGCGTTTTAAGCATGCACATGCATCTTTTGGTAGACGCGGATGAAGTTTTCTGCAAAACCACAAGATGTGCATTCAAATGGTGCTTTTGGCAGAACGCGCACGTGGATTTCTACCAAACGACGTGCTAAGCATGCCGATGCTGCTCTTTCTGGCACCCGCGCACGGATTTGTGCGAAAACGCGTTTTAAGCATGCACATGCATCTTTTGGTAGACGCGGTTGAAGTTTTCTGCAAAACCACAAGATGTGCATGCAAATGGTGCTTTTGGCAGAACGCGCACGTGGATTTCTACCAAACGACGTGTTAAGCATGCCGATGCTGCTCTTTTTAGCACCCGCGCACGGATTTGTGCGAAAACGCGTTTTAAGCATGCACATGCATCTTTTGGTAGACGCGGATGAAGTTTTCTGCAAAACCACAAGATGTGCATGCAAATGGTGCTTTTGGCAGAACGCGCACGTGGATTTCTACCAAACGACGTGCTAAGCATGCCGATGCTGCTCTTTTTAGCACCCGCGCGCGGGATTTGTGCGAAAACGCGTTTTAAGCATGCACATGCATCTTTTGGTAGACGCGGATGAAGTTTTCTGCAAAACCACAAGATGTGCGTGCAAATGGTGCTTTTGGCAGAACGCGCACGTGGATTTCTACCAAACGAAGTGCTAAGCATGCCGATGCTGCTCTTTTTAGCACCCGCGCACGGATTTGTGCGAAAACGCGTTTTAAGCATGCACATGCATCTTTTGGTAGACGCGGATGAAGTTTTCTGCAAAACCACAAGATGTGCGTGCAAATGGTGCTTTTGGCAGAACGCGCACGTGGAATTCTACCAAACGACGTGCTAAGAATGCCGATGCTGCTCTTTTTAGCACCCGCGCACGGATTTGTGCGAAAACGCCTTTTAAGCATGCACATGCATCTTTTGGTAGACGCGGATGAAGTTTTCTGCAAAACCACAAGATGTGCATGCAAATGGTGCTTTTGGCAGAATGCGCACGTGGATTTCTACCAAACGACGTGCTAAGCATGCCGATGCTGCTCTTTTTAGCACCCGCGCACGGATTTGTGCGAAAACGCGTTTTAAGCATGCACATGCATCTTTTGGTAGACGCGGATGAAGTTTTCTGCAAAACCACAAGATGTGCATGCAAATGGTGCTTTTGGCAGAACGCGCACGTGGATTTCTACCAAACGACGTGCTAAGCATGCCGATGCTGCTCTTTTTAGCACCCGCGCGCGGATTTGTGCGAAAACGCGTTTTAAGCATGCACATGCATCTTTTGGTAGACGCGGATGAAGTTTTCTGCAAAACCACAAGATGTGCATGCAAATGGTGCTTTTGGCAGAACGCGCACGTGGATTTCTACCAAACGACGTGCTAAGCATGCCGATGCTGCTCTTTTTAGCACCCGCGCACGCATTTGTGCGAAAACGCGTTTTAAGCATGCACATGCATCTTTTGGTAGACGCGGATGAAGTTTTCTGCAAAACCACAAGATGTGCGTGAAAATGGTGCTTTTGGCAGAACGCGCACGTGGATTTCTACCAAACGACGTGCTAAGCATGCCGATGCTGCTCTTTTTAGCACCCGCGCACGGATTTGTGCGAAAACGCGTTTTAAGCATGCACATGCATCTTTTGGTAGATGCGGATGAAGTTTTCTGCAAAACCACAAGATGTGCATGCAAATGGTGCTTTTGGCAGAACGCGCACGTGGATTTCTACCAAACGACGTGCTAAGCATGCCGATGCTGCTCTTTTTAGCACCCGCGCGCGGATTTGTGCGAAAACGCGTTTTAAGCATGCACATGCATCTTTTGGTAGACGCGGATGAAGTTTTCTGCAAAACCACAAGATGTGCATGCAAATGGTGCTTTTGGCTGAACGCGCACGTGGATTTCTACCAAACGACGTGCTAAGCATGCCGATGCTGCTCTTTTTAGCACCCGCGCACGAATTTGTGCGAAAACGCGTTTTAAGCATGCACATGCATCTTTTGGTAGACGCGGATGAAGTTTTCTGCAAAACCACAAGATGTGCGTGCAAACGGTGCTTTTGGCAGAACGCGCACGTGGATTTCTACCAAACGAAGTGCTAAGCATGCCGATGCTGCTCTTTTTAGCACCCGCGCACGGATTTGTGCGAAAACGCGTTTTAAGCATGCACATGCATCTTTTGGTAGACGCGGATGAAGTTTTCTGCAAAACCACAAGATGTGCATGCAAATGGTGCTTTTGGCAGAACGCGCACGTGGATTTCTACCAAACGACGTGCTAAGCATGCCGATGCTGCTCTTTTTAGCACCCGCGCACGGATTTGTGCGAAAACGCGTTTTAAGCATGCACATGCATCTTTTGGTAGACGCGGTTGAAGTTTTCTGCAAAACCACAAGATGTGCATGCAAATGGTGCTTTTGGCAGAACGCGCACGTGGATTTCTACCAAACGACGTGCTAAGCATGCCGATGCTGCTCTTTTTAGCACCCGCGCACGGATTTGTGCGAAAACGCGTTTTAAGCATGCACATGCATCTTTTGGTAGACGCGGATGAAGTTTTCTGCAAAACCACAAGATGTGCATGCAAATGGTGCTTTTGGCAGAACGCGCACGTGGATTTCTACCAAACGACGTGCTAAGCATGCCGATGCTGCTCTTTTTAGCACCCGCGCGCGGATTTGTGCGAAAACGCGTTTTAAGCATGCACATGCATCTTTTGGTAGACGCGGATGAAGTTTTCTGCAAAACCACAAGATGTGCATGCAAATGGTGCTTTTGGCTGAACGCGCACGTGGATTTCCACCAAACGACGTGCTAAGCATGCCGATGCTGCTCTTTTTAGCACCCGCGCACGCATTTGTGCGAAAACGCGTTTTAAGCATGCACATGCATCTTTTGGTAGACGCGGATGAAGTTTTCTGCAAAACCACAAGATGTGCGTGCAAATGGTGCTTTTGGCAGAACGCGCACGTGGATTTCTACCAAACGAAGTGCTAAGCATGCCGATGCTGCTCTTTTTAGCACCCGCGCACGGATTTGTGCGAAAACGCGTTTTAAGCATGCACATGCATCTTTTGGTAGACGCGGATGAAGTTTTCTGCAAAACCACAAGATGTGCATGCAAATGGTGCTTTTGGCAGAACGCGCACGTGGATTTCTACCAAACGACGTGCTAAGCATGCCGATGCTGCTCTTTTTAGCACCCGCGCACGGATTTGTGCGAAAACGCGTTTTAAGCATGCACATGCATCTTTTGGTAGACGCGGTTGAAGTTTTCTGCAAAACCACAAGATGTGCATGCAAATGGTGCTTTTGGCAGAACGCGCACGTGGATTTCTACCAAACGACGTGCTAAGCATGCCGATGCTGCTCTTTTTAGCACCCGCGCACGGATTTGTGCGAAAACGCGTTTTAAGCATGCACATGCATCTTTTGGTAGACGCGGATGAAGTTTTCTGCAAAACCACAAGATGTGCATGCAAATGGTGCTTTTGGCAGAACGCGCACGTGGATTTCTACCAAACGACGTGCTAAGCATGCCGATGCTGCTCTTTTTAGCACCCGCGCGCGGATTTGTGTGAAAACGCGTTTTAAGCATGCACATGCATCTTTTGGTAGACGCGGATGAAGTTTTCTGCAAAACCACAAGATGTGCGTGCAAATGGTGCTTTTGGCAGAACGCGCACGTGGATTTCTACCAAACGAAGTGCTAAGCATGCCGATGCTGCTCTTTTTAGCACCCGCGCACGGATTTGTGCGAAAACGCGTTTTAAGCATGCACATGCATCTTTTGGTAGACGCGGATGAAGTTTTCTGCAAAACCACAAGATGTGCGTGCAAATGGTGCTTTTGGCAGAACGCGCACGTGGAATTCTACCAAACGACGTGCTAAGAATGCCGATGCTGCTCTTTTTAGCACCCGCGCACGGATTTGTGCGAAAACGCCTTTTAAGCATGCACATGCATCTTTTGGTAGACGCGGATGAAGTTTTCTGCAAAACCACAAGATGTGCATGCAAATGGTGCTTTTGGCAGAATGCGCACGTGGATTTCTACCAAACGACGTGCTAAGCATGCCGATGCTGCTCTTTTTAGCACCCGCGCACGGATTTGTGCGAAAACGCGTTTTAAGCATGCACATGCATCTTTTGGTAGACGCGGATGAAGTTTTCTGCAAAACCACAAGATGTGCATGCAAATGGTGCTTTTGGCAGAACGCGCACGTGGATTTCTACCAAACGACGTGCTAAGCATGCCGATGCTGCTCTTTTTAGCACCCGCGCGCGGATTTGTGCGAAAACGCGTTTTAAGCATGCATATGCATCTTTTGGTAGACGCGGATGAAGTTTTCTGCAAAACCACAAGTTGTGCATGCAAATGGTGCTTTTGGCAGAACGCGCACGTGGATTTCTACCAAACGACGTGCTAAGCATGCCGATGCTGCTCTTTTTAGCACCCGCGCACGCATTTGTGCGAAAACGCGTTTTAAGCATGCACATGCATCTTTTGGTAGACGCGGATGAAGTTTTCTGCAAAACCACAAGATGTGCGTGAAAATGGTGCTTTTGGCAGAACGCGCACGTGGATTTCTACCAAACGACGTGCTAAGCATGCCGATGCTGCTCTTTTTAGCACCCGCGCACGGATTTGTGCGAAAACGCGTTTTAAGCATGCACATGCATCTTTTGGTAGACGCGGATGAAGTTTTCTGCAAAACCACAAGATGTGCATGCAAATGGTGCTTTTGGCAGAACGCGCACGTGGATTTCTACCAAACGAAGTGCTAAGCATGCCGATGCTGCTCTTTTTAGCACCCGCGCACGGATTTGTGCGAAAACGCGTTTTAAGCATGCACATGCATCTTTTGGTAGACGCGGATGAAGTTTTCTGCAAAACCACAAGATGTGCATGCAAATGGTGCTTTTGGCAGAACGCGCACGTGGATTTCTACCAAACGACGTGCTAAGCATGCCGATGCTGCTCTTTTTAGCACCCGCCCACGGATTTGTGCGAAAACGCGTTTTAAGCATGCACATGCATCTTTTGGTAGACGCGGTTGAAGTTTTCTGCAAAACCACAAGATGTGCATGCAAATGGTGCTTTTGGCAGAACGCGCACGTGGATTTCTACCAAACGACGTGCTAAGCATGCCGATGCTGCTCTTTTTAGCACCCGCGCACGGATTTGTGCGAAAACGCGTTTTAAGCATGCACATGCATCTTTTGGTAGACGCGGATGAAGTTTTCTGCAAAACCACAAGATGTGCATGCAAATGGTGCTTTTGGCAGAACGCGCACGTGGATTTCTACCAAACGACGTGCTAAGCATGCCGATGCTGCTCTTTTTAGCACCCGCGCGCGGATTTGTGCGAAAACGCGTTTTAAGCATGCACATGCATCTTTTGGTAGACGCGGATGAAGTTTTCTGCAAAACCACAAGATGTGCGTGCAAATGGTGCTTTTGGCAGAACGCGCACGTGGATTTCTACCAAACGAAGTGCTAAGCATGCCGATGCTGCTCTTTTTAGCACCCGCGCACGGATTTGTGCGAAAACGCGTTTTAAGCATGCACATGCATCTTTTGGTAGACGCGGATGAAGTTTTCTGCAAAACCACAAGATGTGCGTGCAAATGGTGCTTTTGGCAGAACGCGCACGTGGAATTCTACCAAACGACGTGCTAAGAATGCCGATGCTGCTCTTTTTAGCACCCGCGCACGGATTTGTGCGAAAACTCCTTTTAAGCATGCACATGCATCTTTTGGTAGACGCGGATGAAGTTTTCTGCAAAACCACAAGATGTGCATGCAAATGGTGCTTTTGGCAGAACGCGCACGTGGATTTCTACCAAACGACGTGCTAAGCATGCCGATGCTGCTCTTTTTAGCACCCGCGCGCGGATTTGTGCGAAAACGCGTTTTAAGCATGCACATGCATCTTTTGGTAGACGCGGATGAAGTTTTCTGCAAAACCACAAGATGTGCATGCAAATGGTGCTTTTGGCTGAACGCGCACGTGGATTTCTACCAAACGACGTGCTAAGCATGCCGATGCTGCTCTTTTTAGCACCCGCGCACGAATTTGTGCGAAAACGCGTTTTAAGCATGCACATGCATCTTTTGGTAGACGCGGATGAAGTTTTCTGCAAAACCACAAGATGTGCGTGCAAATGGTGCTTTTGGCAGAACGCGCACGTGGATTTCTACCAAACGAAGTGCTAAGCATGCCGATGCTGCTCTTTTTAGCACCCGCGCACGGATTTGTGCGAAAACGCGTTTTAAGCATGCACATGCATCTTTTGGTAGACGCGGATGAAGTTTTCTGCAAAACCACAACATGTGCATGCAAATGGTGCTTTTGGCAGAACGCGCACGTGGATTTCTACCAAACGACGTGCTAAGCATGCCGATGCTGCTCTTTTTAGCACCCGCGCACGGATTTGTGCGAAAACGCGTTTTAAGCATGCACATGCATCTTTTGGTAGACGCGGTTGAAGTTTTCTGCAAAACCACAAGATGTGCATGCAAATGGTGCTTTTGGCAGAACGCGCACGTGGATTTCTACCAAACGAAGTGCTAAGCATGCCGATGCTGCTCTTTTTAGCACCCGCGCACGGATTTGTGCGAAAACGCGTTTTAAGCATGCACATGCATCTTTTGGTAGACGCGGATGAAGTTTTCTGCAAAACCACAAGATGTGCATGCAAATGGTGCTTTTGGCAGAACGCGCACGTGGATTTCTACCAAACGACGTGCTAAGCATGCCGATGCTGCTCTTTTTAGCACCCGCGCGCGGATTTGTGCGAAAACGCGTTTTAAGCATGCACATGCATCTTTTGGTAGACGCGGATGAAGTTTTCTGCAAAACCACAAGATGTGCATGCAAATGGTGCTTTTGGCTGAACGCGCACGTGGATTTCTACCAAACGACGTGCTAAGCATGCCGATGCTGCTCTTTTTAGCACCCGCGCACGCATTTGTGCGAAAACGCGTTTTAAGCATGCACATGCATCTTTTGGTAGACGCGGATGAAGTTTTCTGCAAAACCACAAGATGTGCGTGCAAATGGTGCTTTTGGCAGAACGCGCACGTGGATTTCTACCAAACGACGTGCTAAGCATGCCGATGCTGCTCTTTTTAGCACCCGCGCACGCATTTGTGCGAAAACGCGTTTTAAGCATGCACATGCATCTTTTGGTAGACGCGGATGAAGTTTTCTGCAAAACCACAAGATGTGCGTGAAAATGGTGCTTTTGGCAGAACGCGCACGTGGATTTCTACCAAACGACGTGCTAAGCATGCCGATGCTGCTCTTTTTAGCACCCGCGCACGGATTTGTGCGAAAACGCGTTTTAAGCATGCACATGCATCTTTTGGTAGACGCGGATGAAGTTTTCTGCAAAACCACAAGATGTGCATGCAAATGGTGCTTTTGGCAGAACGCGCACGTGGATTTCTACCAAACGAAGTGCTAAGCATGCCGATGCTGCTCTTTTTAGCACCCGCGCACGGATTTGTGCGAAAACGCGTTTTAAGCATGCACATGCATCTTTTGGTAGACGCGGATGAAGTTTTCTGCAAAACCACAAGATGTGCATGCAAATGGTGCTTTTGGCAGAACGCGCACGTGGATTTCTACCAAACGACGTGCTAAGCATGCCGATGCTGCTCTTTTTAGCACCCGCCCACGGATTTGTGCGAAAACGCGTTTTAAGCATGCACATGCATCTTTTGGTAGACGCGGTTGAAGTTTTCTGCAAAACCACAAGATGTGCATGCAAATGGTGCTTTTGGCAGAACGCGCACGTGGATTTCTACCAAACGACGTGCTAAGCATGCCGATGCTGCTCTTTTTAGCACCCGCGCACGGATTTGTGCGAAAACGCGTTTTAAGCATGCACATGCATCTTTTGGTAGACGCGGATGAAGTTTTCTGCAAAACCACAAGATGTGCATGCAAATGGTGCTTTTGGCAGAACGCGCACGTGGATTTCTACCAAACGACGTGCTAAGCATGCCGATGCTGCTCTTTTTAGCACCCGCGCGCGGATTTGTGCGAAAACGCGTTTTAAGCATGCACATGCATCTTTTGGTAGACGCGGATGAAGTTTTCTGCAAAACCACAAGATGTGCGTGCAAATGGTGCTTTTGGCAGAACGCGCACGTGGATTTCTACCAAACGAAGTGCTAAGCATGCCGATGCTGCTCTTTTTAGCACCCGCGCACGGATTTGTGCGAAAACGCGTTTTAAGCATGCACATGCATCTTTTGGTAGACGCGGATGAAGTTTTCTGCAAAACCACAAGATGTGCGTGCAAATGGTGCTTTTGGCAGAACGCGCACGTGGAATTCTACCAAACGACGTGCTAAGAATGCCGATGCTGCTCTTTTTAGCACCCGCGCACGGATTTGTGCGAAAACGCCTTTTAAGCATGCACATGCATCTTTTGGTAGACGCGGATGAAGTTTTCTGCAAAACCACAAGATGTGCATGCAAATGGTGCTTTTGGCAGAACGCGCACGTGGATTTCTACCAAACGACGTGCTAAGCATGCCGATGCTGCTCTTTTTAGCACCCGCGCGCGGATTTGTGCGAAAACGCGTTTTAAGCATGCACATGCATCTTTTGGTAGACGCGGATGAAGTTTTCTGCAAAACCACAAGATGTGCATGCAAATGGTGCTTTTGGCTGAACGCGCACGTGGATTTCTACCAAACGACGTGCTAAGCATGCCGATGCTGCTCTTTTTAGCACCCGCGCACGAATTTGTGCGAAAACGCGTTTTAAGCATGCACATGCATCTTTTGGTAGACGCGGATGAAGTTTTCTGCAAAACCACAAGATGTGCGTGCAAATGGTGCTTTTGGCAGAACGCGCACGTGGATTTCTACCAAACGAAGTGCTAAGCATGCCGATGCTGCTCTTTTTAGCACCCGCGCACGGATTTGTGCGAAAACGCGTTTTAAGCATGCACATGCATCTTTTGGTAGACGCGGATGAAGTTTTCTGCAAAACCACAACATGTGCATGCAAATGGTGCTTTTGGCAGAACGCGCACGTGGATTTCTACCAAACGACGTGCTAAGCATGCCGATGCTGCTCTTTTTAGCACCCGCGCACGGATTTGTGCGAAAACGCGTTTTAAGCATGCACATGCATCTTTTGGTAGACGCGGTTGAAGTTTTCTGCAAAACCACAAGATGTGCATGCAAATGGTGCTTTTGGCAGAACGCGCACGTGGATTTCTACCAAACGAAGTGCTAAGCATGCCGATGCTGCTCTTTTTAGCACCCGCGCACGGATTTGTGCGAAAACGCGTTTTAAGCATGCACATGCATCTTTTGGTAGACGCGGATGAAGTTTTCTGCAAAACCACAAGATGTGCATGCAAATGGTGCTTTTGGCAGAACGCGCACGTGGATTTCTACCAAACGACGTGCTAAGCATGCCGATGCTGCTCTTTTTAGCACCCGCGCGCGGATTTGTGCGAAAACGCGTTTTAAGCATGCACATGCATCTTTTGGTAGACGCGGATGAAGTTTTCTGCAAAACCACAAGATGTGCATGCAAATGGTGCTTTTGGCTGAACGCGCACGTGGATTTCTACCAAACGACGTGCTAAGCATGCCGATGCTGCTCTTTTTAGCACCCGCGCACGCATTTGTGCGAAAACGCGTTTTAAGCATGCACATGCATCTTTTGGTAGACGCGGATGAAGTTTTCTGCAAAACCACAAGATGTGCGTGCAAATGGTGCTTTTGGCAGAACGCGCACGTGGATTTCTACCAAACGAAGTGCTAAGCATGCCGATGCTGCTCTTTTTAGCACCCGCGCACGGATTTGTGCGAAAACGCGTTTTAAGCATGCACATGCATCTTTTGGCAGACGCGGATGAAGTTTTCTGCAAAACCACAAGATGTGCATGCAAATGGTGCTTTTGGCAGAACGCGCACGTGGATTTCTACCAAACGACGTGCTAAGCATGCCGATGCTGCTCTTTTTAGCACCCGCGCACGGATTTGTGCGAAAACGCGTTTTAAGCATGCACATGCATCTTTTGGTAGACGCGGATGAAGTTTTCTGCAAAACCACAAGATGTGCATGCAAATGGTGCTTTTGGCAGAACGCGCACGTGGATTTCTACCAAACGACGTGCTAAGCATGCCGATGCTGCTCTTTTTAGCACCCGCGCGCGGATTTGTGCGAAAACGCGTTTTAAGCATGCACATGCATCTTTTGGTAGACGCGGATGAAGTTTTCTGCAAAACCACAAGATGTGCATGCAAATGGTGCTTTTGGCAGAACGCGCACGTGGATTTCTACCAAACGAAGTGCTAAGCATGCCGATGCTGCTCTTTTTAGCACCCGCGCACGGATTTGTGCGAAAACGCGTTTTAAGCATGCACATGCATCTTTTGGTAGACGCGGATGAAGTTTTCTGCAAAACCACAAGATGTGCATGCAAATGGTGCTTTTGGCAGAACGCGCACGTGGATTTCTACCAAACGACGTGCTAAGCATGCCGATGCTGCTCTTTTTAGCACCCGCGCACGGATTTGTGCGAAAACGCGTTTTAAGCATGCACATGCATCTTTTGGTAGACGCGGATGAAGTTTTCTGCAAAACCACAAGATGTGCATGCAAATGGTGCTTTTGGCAGAACGCGCACGTGGATTTCTACCAAACGACGTGCTAAGCATGCCGATGCTGCTCTTTTTAGCACCCGCGCACGCATTTGTGCGAAAACGCGTTTTAAGCATGTACATGCATCTTTTGGTAGACGCGGATGAAGTTTTCTGCAAAACCACAAGATGTGCATGCAAATGGTGCTTTTGGCAGAACGCGCACGTGGATTTCTACCAAACGACGTGCTAAGCATGCCGATGCTGCTCTTTTTAGCACCCGCGCACGCATTTGTGCGAAAACGCGTTTTAAGCATGCACATGCATCTTTTGGTAGACGCGGATGAAGTTTTCTGCAAAACCACAAGATGTGCATGCAAATGGTGCTTTTGGCAGAACGCGCACGTGGATTTCTACCAAACGACGTGCTAAGCATGCCGATGCTGCTCTTTTTAGCACCCGCGCGCGGATTTGTGCGAAAACGCGTTTTAAGCATGCACATGCATCTTTTGGTAGACGCGGATGAAGTTTTCTGCAAAACCACAAGATGTGCATGCAAATGGTGCTTTTGGCAGAACGCGCACGTGGATTTCTACCACACGACGTGCTAAGCATGCCGATGCTGCTCTTTTTAGCACCCGCGCACGGATTTGTGCGAAAACGCGTTTTAAGCATGCACATGCATCTTTTGGTAGACGCGGATGAAGTTTTCTGCAAAACCACAAGATGTGCGTGCAAATGGTGCTTTTGGCAGAACGCGCACGTGGATTTCTACCAAACGAAGTGCTAAGCATGCCGATGCTGCTCTTTTTAGCACCCGCGCACGGATTTGTGCGAAAACGCGTTTTAAGCATGCACATGCATCTTTTGGTAGACGCGGATGAAGTTTTCTGCAAAACCACAAGATGTGCATGCAAATGGTGCTTTTGGCAGAACGCGCACGTGGATTTCTACCAAACGACGTGCTAAGCATGCCGATGCTGCTCTTTTTAGCACCCGCGCACGGATTTGTGCGAAAACGCGTTTTAAGCATGCACATGCATCTTTTGGTAGACGCGGATGAAGTTTTCTGCAAAACCACAAGATGTGCATGCAAATGGTGCTTTTGGCAGAACGCGCACGTGGATTTCTACCAAACGACGTGCTAAGCATGCCGATGCTGCTCTTTTTAGCACCCGCGCGCGGATTTGTGCGAAAACGCGTTTTAAGCATGCACATGCATCTTTTGGTAGACGCGGATGAAGTTTTCTGCAAAACCACAAGATGTGCATGCAAATGGTGCTTTTGGCAGAACGCGCACGTGGATTTCTACCAAACGAAGTGCTAAGCATGCCGATGCTGCTCTTTTTAGCACCCGCGCACGGATTTGTGCGAAAACGCGTTTTAAGCATGCACATGCATCTTTTGGTAGACGCGGATGAAGTTTTCTGCAAAACCACAAGATGTGCATGCAAATGGTGCTTTTGGCAGAACGCGCACGTGGATTTCTACCAAACGACGTGCTAAGCATGCCGATGCTGCTCTTTTTAGCACCCGCGCACGGATTTGTGCGAAAACGCGTTTTAAGCATGCACATGCATCTTTTGGTAGACGCGGATGAAGTTTTCTGCAAAACCACAAGATGTGCATGCAAATGGTGCTTTTGGCAGAACGCGCACGTGGATTTCTACCAAACGACGTGCTAAGCATGCCGATGCTGCTCTTTTTAGCACCCGCGCACGCATTTGTGCGAAAACGCGTTTTAAGCATGTACATGCATCTTTTGGTAGACGCGGATGAAGTTTTCTGCAAAACCACAAGATGTGCATGCAAATGGTGCTTTTGGCAGAACGCGCACGTGGATTTCTACCAAACGACGTGCTAAGCATGCCGATGCTGCTCTTTTTAGCACCCGCGCACGCATTTGTGCGAAAACGCGTTTTAAGCATGCACATGCATCTTTTGGTAGACGCGGATGAAGTTTTCTGCAAAACCACAAGATGTGCATGCAAATGGTGCTTTTGGCAGAACGCGCACGTGGATTTCTACCAAACGACGTGCTAAGCATGCCGATGCTGCTCTTTTTAGCACCCGCGCGCGGATTTGTGCGAAAACGCGTTTTAAGCATGCACATGCATCTTTTGGTAGACGCGGATGAAGTTTTCTGCAAAACCACAAGATGTGCATGCAAATGGTGCTTTTGGCAGAACGCGCACGTGGATTTCTACCAAACGACGTGCTAAGCATGCCGATGCTGCTCTTTTTAGCACCCGCGCACGGATTTGTGCGAAAACGCGTTTTAAGCATGCACATGCATCTTTTGGTAGACGCGGATGAAGTTTTCTGCAAAACCACAAGATGTGCATGCAAATGGTGCTTTTGGCAGAACGCGCACGTGGATTTCTACCAAACGACGTGCTAAGCATGCCGATGCTGCTCTTTTTAGCACCCGCGCACGCATTTGTGCGAAAACGCGTTTTAAGCATGCACATGCATCTTTTGGTAGACGCGGATGAAGTTTTCTGCAAAACCACAAGATGTGCATGCAAATGGTGCTTTTTGCAGAACGCGCACATGGATTTCTACCAAACGACGTGCTAAGCATGCCGATGCTGCTCTTTTTAGCACCCGCGCACGGATTTGTGCGAAAACGCGTTTTAAGCATGCACATGCATCTTTTGGTAGACGCGGATGAAGTTTTCTGCAAAACCACAAGATGTGCATGCAAATGGTGCTTTTGGCAGAACGCGCACGTGAATTTCTACCAAACGACGTGCTAAGCATGCCGATGCTGCTCTTTTTAGCACCCGCGCACGGATTTGTGCGAAAACGCGTTTTAAGCATGCACATGCATCTTTTGGTAGACGCGGATGAAGTTTTCTGCAAAACCACAAGATGTGCATGCAAATGGTGCTTTTGGCAGAACGCGCACGTGGATTTCTACCAAACGACGTGCTAAGCATGCCGATGCTGCTCTTTTTAGCACCCGCGCACGCATTTGTGCGAAAACGCGTTTTAAGCATGCACATGCATCTTTTGGTAGACGCGGATGAAGTTTTCTGCAAAACCACAAGATGTGCGTGCAAATGGTGCTTTTGGCAGAACGCGCACGTGGATTTCTACCAAACGACGTGCTAAGCATGCCGATGCTGCTCTTTTTAGCACCCGCGCACGGATTTGTGCGAAAACGCGTTTTAAGCATGCACATGCATCTTTTGGTAGACGCGGATGAAGTTTTCTGCAAAACCACAAGATGTGCATGCAAATGGTGCTTTTGGCAGAACGCGCACGTGGATTTCTACCAAACGACGTGCTAAGCATGCCGATGCTGCTCTTTTTAGCACCCGCGCGCGGATTTGTGCGAAAACGCGTTTTAAGCATGCACATGCATCTTTTGGTAGACGCGGATGAAGTTTTCTGCAAAACCACAAGATGAGCATGCAAATGGTGCTTTTGGCAGAACGCGCACGTGGATTTCTACCAAACGACGTGCTAAGCATGCCGATGCTGCTCTTTTTAGCACCCGCGCACGGATTTGTGCGAAAACGCGTTTTAAGCATGCACATGCATCTTTTGGTAGACGCGGATGAAGTTTTCTGCAAAACCACAAGATGTGCATGCAAATGGTGCTTTTTGCAGAACGCGCACATGGATTTCTACCAAACGACGTGCTAAGCATGCCGATGCTGCTCTTTTTAGCACCCGCGCACGGATTTGTGCGAAAACGCGTTTTAAGCATGCTTATGCATCTTTTGGTAGACGCGGATGAAGTTTTCTGCAAAACCACAAGATGTGCATGCAAATGGTGCTTTTGGCAGAACGCGCACGTGAATTTCTACCAAACGACGTGCTAAGCATGCCGATGCTGCTCTTTTTAGCACCCGCGCACGGATTTGTGCGAAAACGCGTTTTAAGCATGCACATGCATCTTTTGGTAGACGCGGATGAAGTTTTCTGCAAAACCACAAGATGTGCATGCAAATGGTGCTTTTGGCAGAACGCGCACGTGGATTTCTACCAAACGACGTGCTAAGCATGCCGATGCTGCTCTTTTTAGCACCCGCGCGCGGATTTGTGGGAAAACGCGTTTTAAGCATGCACATGCATCTTTTGGTAGACGCGGATGAAGTTTTCTGCAAAACCACAAGATGTGCATGCAAATGGTGCTTTTTGCAGAACGCGCACGTGGATTTCTACCAAACGACGTGCTAAGCATGCCGATGCTGCTCTTTTTAGCACCCGCGCACGCATTTGTGCGAAAACGCGTTTTAAGCATGCACATGCATCTTTTGGTAGACGCGCATGAAGTTTTCTGCAAAACCACAAGATGTGCGTGCAAATGGTGCTTTTGGCAGAACGCGCACGTGGATTTCTACCAAACGACGTGCTAAGCATGCCGATGCTGCTCTTTTTAGCACCCGCGCACGGATTTGTGCGAAAACGCGTTTTAAGCATGCACATGCATCTTTTGGTAGACGCGGATGAAGTTTTCTGCAAAACCACAAGATGTGCATGCAAATGGTGCTTTTGGCAGAACGCGCACGTGGATTTCTACCAAACGACGTGCTAAGCATACCGATGCTGCTGCTTTTAGCACCCGCGCGCGGATTTGTGCGAAAACGCGTTTTAAGCATGCACATGCATCTTTTGGTAGACGCGGATGAAGTTTTCTGCAAAACCACAAGATGTGCATGCAAATGGTGCTTTTGGCAGAACGCGCACGTGGATTTCTACCAAACGACGTGCTAAGCATGCCGATGCTGCTCTTTTTAGCACCCGCGCGCGGATTTGTGCGAAAACGCGTTTTAAGCATGCACATGCATCTTTTGGTAGACGCGGATGAAGTTTTCTGCAAAACCACAAGATGTGCATGCAAATGGTGCTTTTGGCAGAACGCGCACGTGGATTTCTACCAAACGACGTGCTAAGCATGCCGATGCTGCTCTTTTTAGCACCCGCGCGCGGATTTGTGCGAAAACGCGTTTTAAGCATGCACATGCATCTTTTGGTAGACGCGGATGAAGTTTTCTGCAAAACCACAAGATGAGCATGCAAATGGTGCTTTTGGCAGAACGCGCACGTGGATTTCTACCAAACGACGTGCTAAGCATGCCGATGCTGCTCTTTTTAGCACCCGCGCACGGATTTGTGCGAAAACGCGTTTTAAGCATGCACATGCATCTTTTGGTAGACGCGGATGAAGTTTTCTGCAAAACCACAAGATGTGCATGCAAATGGTGCTTTTTGCAGAACGCGCACATGGATTTCTACCAAACGACGTGCTAAGCATGCCGATGCTGCTCTTTTTAGCACCCGCGCACGGATTTGTGCGAAAACGCGTTTTAAGCATGCACATGCATCTTTTGGTAGACGCGGATGAAGTTTTCTGCAAAACCACAAGATGTGCATGCAAATGGTGCTTTTGGCAGAACGCGCACGTGAATTTCTACCAAACGACGTGCTAAGCATGCCGATGCTGCTCTTTTTAGCACCCGCGCACGGATTTGTGCGAAAACGCGTTTTAAGCATGCACATGCATCTTTTGGTAGACGCGGATGAAGTTTTCTGCAAAACCACAAGATGTGCATGCAAATGGTGCTTTTGGCAGAACGCGCACGTGGATTTCTACCAAACGACGTGCTAAGCATGCCGATGCTGCTCTTTTTAGCACCCGCGCGCGGATTTGTGGGAAAACGCGTTTTAAGCATGCACATGCATCTTTTGGTAGACGCGGATGAAGTTTTCTGCAAAACCACAAGATGTGCATGCAAATGGTGCTTTTTGCAGAACGCGCACGTGGATTTCTACCAAACGACGTGCTAAGCATGCCGATGCTGCTCTTTTTAGCACCCGCGCACGCATTTGTGCGAAAACGCGTTTTAAGCATGCACATGCATCTTTTGGTAGACGCGCATGAAGTTTTCTGCAAAACCACAAGATGTGCGTGCAAATGGTGCTTTTGGCAGAACGCGCACGTGGATTTCTACCAAACGACGTGCTAAGCATGCCGATGCTGCTCTTTTTAGCACCCGCGCACGGATTTGTGCGAAAACGCGTTTTAAGCATGCACATGCATCTTTTGGTAGACGCGGATGAAGTTTTCTGCAAAACCACAAGATGTGCATGCAAATGGTGCTTTTGGCAGAACGCGCACGTGGATTTCTACCAAACGACGTGCTAAGCATACCGATGCTGCTGCTTTTAGCACCCGCGCGCGGATTTGTGCGAAAACGCGTTTTAAGCATGCACATGCATCTTTTGGTAGACGCGGATGAAGTTTTCTGCAAAACCACAAGATGTGCATGCAAATGGTGCTTTTGGCAGAACGCGCACGTGGATTTCTACCAAACGACGTGCTAAGCATGCCGATGCTGCTCTTTTTAGCACCCGCGCGCGGATTTGTGCGAAAACGCGTTTTAAGCATGCACATGCATCTTTTGGTAGACGCGGATGAAGTTTTCTGCAAAACCACAAGATGTGCATGCAAATGGTGCTTTTGGCAGAACGCGCACGTGGATTTCTACCAAACGACGTGCTAAGCATGCCGATGCTGCTCTTTTTAGCACCCGCGCACGGATTTGTGCGAAAACGCGTTTTAAGCATGCACATGCATCTTTTGGTAGACGCGGATGAAGTTTTCTGCAAAACCACAAGATGTGCATGCAAATGGTGCTTTTGGCAGAACGCGCACGTGGATTTCTACCAAACGACGTGCTAAGCATGCCGATGCTGCTCTTTTTAGCACCCGCGCACGGATTTGTGCGAAAACGCGTTTTAAGCATGCACATGCATCTTTTGGTAGACGCGGATGAAGTTTTCTGCAAAACCACAAGATGTGCATGCAAATGGTGCTTTTGGCAGAACGCGCACGTGGATTTCTACCAAACGACGTGCTAAGCATGCCGATGCTGCTCTTTTTAGCACCCGCGCGCGGATTTGTGCGAAAACGCGTTTTAAGCATGCACATGCATCTTTTGGTAGACGCGGATGAAGTTTTCTGCAAAACCACAAGATGTGCATGCAAATGGTGCTTTTGGCAGAACGCGCACGTGGATTTCTACCAAACGACGTGCTAAGCATGCCGATGCTGCTCTTTTTAGCACCCGCGCACGCATTTGTGCGAAAACGCGTTTTAAGCATGCACATGCATCTTTTGGTAGACGCGGATGAAGTTTTCTGCAAAACCACAAGATGTGCGTGCAAATGGTGCTTTTGGCAGAACGCGCACGTGGATTTCTACCAAACGACGTGCTAAGCATGCCGATGCTGCTCTTTTTAGCACCCGCGCACGCATTTGTGCGAAAACGCGTTTTAAGCATGCACATGCATCTTTTGGTAGACGCGGATGAAGTTTTCTGCAAAACCACAAGATGTGCATGCAAATGGTGCTTTTGGCAGAACGCGCACGTGGATTTCTACCAAACGACGTGCTAAGCATGCCGATGCTGCTCTTTTTAGCACCCGCGCACGCATTTGTGCGAAAACGCGTTTTAAGCATGCACATGCATCTTTTGGTAGACGCGGATGAAGTTTTCTGCAAAACCACAAGATGTCCGTGCAAATGGTGCTTTTGGCAGAACGCGCACGTGGATTTCTACCAAACGACGTGCTAAGCATGCCGATGCTGCTCTTTTTAGCACCCGCGCACGGATTTGTGCGAAAACGCGTTTTAAGCATGCACATGCATCTTTTGGTAGACGCGGATGAAGTTTTCTGCAAAACCACAAGATGTGCATGCAAATGGTGCTTTTTGCAGAACGCGCACGTGGATTTCTACCAAACGACGTGCTAAGCATGCCGATGCTGCTCTTTTTAGCACCCGCGCACGCATTTGTGCGAAAACGCGTTTTAAGCATGCACATGCATCTTTTGGTAGACGCGCATGAAGTTTTCTGCAAAACCACAAGATGTGCGTGCAAATGGTGCTTTTGGCAGAACGCGCACGTGGATTTCTACCAAACGACGTGCTAAGCATGCCGATGCTGGCTTTTTAGCACCCGCGCACGGATTTGTGCGAAAACGCGTTTTAAGCATGCACATGCATCTTTTGGTAGACGCGGATGAAGTTTTCTGCAAAACCACAAGATGTGCATGCAAATGGTGCTTTTGGCAGAACGCGCACGTGGATTTCTACCAAACGACGTGCTAAGCATACCGATGCTGCTGCTTTTAGCACCCGCGCGCGGATTTGTGCGAAAACGCGTTTTAAGCATGCACATGCATCTTTTGGTAGACGCGGATGAAGTTTTCTGCAAAACCACAAGATGTGCATGCAAATGGTGCTTTTGGCAGAACGCGCACGTGGATTTCTACCAAACGACGTGCTAAGCATGCCGATGCTGCTCTTTTTAGCACCCGCGCGCGGATTTGTGCGAAAACGCGTTTTAAGCATGCACATGCATCTTTTGGTAGACGCGGATGAAGTTTTCTGCAAAACCACAAGATGTGCATGCAAATGGTGCTTTTGGCAGAACGCGCACGTGGATTTCTACCAAACGACGTGCTAAGCATGCCGATGCTGCTCTTTTTAGCACCCGCGCACGGATTTGTGCGAAAACGCGTTTTAAGCATGCAGATGCATCTTTTGGTAGACGCGGATGAAGTTTTCTGCAAAACCACAAGATGTGCATGCAAATGGTGCTTTTGGCAGAACGCGCACGTGGATTTCTACCAAACGACGTGCTAAGCATGCCGATGCTGCTCTTTTTAGCACCCGCGCACGGATTTGTGCGAAAACGCGTTTTAAGCATGCACATGCATCTTTTGGTAGACGCGGATGAAGTTTTCTGCAAAACCACAAGATGTGCATGCAAATGGTGCTTTTGGCAGAACGCGCACGTGGATTTCTACCAAACGACGTGCTAAGCATGCCGATGCTGCTCTTTTTAGCACCCGCGCGCGGATTTGTGCGAAAACGCGTTTTAAGCATGCACATGCATCTTTTGGTAGACGCGGATGAAGTTTTCTGCAAAACCACAAGATGTGCATGCAAATGGTGCTTTTGGCAGAACGCGCACGTGGATTTCTACCAAACGACGTGCTAAGCATGCCGATGCTGCTCTTTTTAGCACCCGCGCACGCATTTGTGCGAAAACGCGTTTTAAGCATGCACATGCATCTTTTGGTAGACGCGGATGAAGTTTTCTGCAAAACCACAAGATGTGCGTGCAAATGGTGCTTTTGGCAGAACGCGCACGTGGATTTCTACCAAACGACGTGCTAAGCATGCCGATGCTGCTCTTTTTAGCACCCGCGCACGCATTTGTGCGAAAACGCGTTTTAAGCATGCACATGCATCTTTTGGTAGACGCGGATGAAGTTTTCTGCAGAACCACAAGATGTGCATGCAAATGGTGCTTTTGGCAGAACGCGCACGTGGATTTCTACCAAACGACGTGCTAAGCATGCCGATGCTGCTCTTTTTAGCACCCGCGCACGGATTTGTGCGAAAACGCGTTTTAAGCATGCACATGCATCTTTTGGTAGACGCGGATGAAGTTTTCTGCAAAACCACAAGATGTGCGTGCAAATGGTGCTTTTGGCAGAACGCGCACGTGGATTTCTACCAAACGACGTGCTAAGCATGCCGATGCTGCTCTTTTTAGCACCCGCGCACGCATTTGTGCGAAAACGCGTTTTAAGCATGCACATGCATCTTTTGGTAGACGCGCATGAAGTTTTCTGCAAAACCACAAGATGTGCGTGCAAATGGTGCTTTTGGCAGAACGCGCACGTGGATTTCTACCAAACGACGTGCTAAGCATGCCGATGCTGGCTTTTTAGCACCCGCGCACGGATTTGTGCGAAAACGCGTTTTAAGCATGCACATGCATCTTTTGGTAGACGCGGATGAAGTTTTCTGCAAAACCACAAGATGTGCATGCAAATGGTGCTTTTGGCAGAACGCGCACGTGGATTTCTACCAAACGACGTGCTAAGCATACCGATGCTGCTGCTTTTAGCACCCGCGCGCGGATTTGTGCGAAAACGCGTTTTAAGCATGCACATGCATCTTTTGGTAGACGCGGATGAAGTTTTCTGCAAAACCACAAGATGTGCATGCAAATGGTGCTTTTGGCAGAACGCGCACGTGGATTTCTACCAAACGACGTGCTAAGCATGCCGATGCTGCTCTTTTTAGCACCCGCGCGCGGATTTGTGCGAAAACGCGTTTTAAGCATGCACATGCATCTTTTGGTAGACGCGGATGAAGTTTTCTGCAAAACCACAAGATGTGCATGCAAATGGTGCTTTTGGCAGAACGCGCACGTGGATTTCTACCAAACGACGTGCTAAGCATGCCGATGCTGCTCTTTTTAGCACCCGCGCACGGATTTGTGCGAAAACGCGTTTTAAGCATGCAGATGCATCTTTTGGTAGACGCGGATGAAGTTTTCTGCAAAACCACAAGATGTGCATGCAAATGGTGCTTTTGGCAGAACGCGCACGTGGATTTCTACCAAACGACGTGCTAAGCATGCCGATGCTGCTCTTTTTAGCACCCGCGCACGGATTTGTGCGAAAACGCGTTTTAAGCATGCACATGCATCTTTTGGTAGACGCGGATGAAGTTTTCTGCAAAACCACAAGATGTGCATGCAAATGGTGCTTTTGGCAGAACGCGCACGTGGATTTCTACCAAACGACGTGCTAAGCATGCCGATGCTGCTCTTTTTAGCACCCGCGCGCGGATTTGTGCGAAAACGCGTTTTAAGCATGCACATGCATCTTTTGGTAGACGCGGATGAAGTTTTCTGCAAAACCACAAGATGTGCATGCAAATGGTGCTTTTGGCAGAACGCGCACGTGGATTTCTACCAAACGACGTGCTAAGCATGCCGATGCTGCTCTTTTTAGCACCCGCGCACGCATTTGTGCGAAAACGCGTTTTAAGCATGCACATGCATCTTTTGGTAGACGCGGATGAAGTTTTCTGCAAAACCACAAGATGTGCGTGCAAATGGTGCTTTTGGCAGAACGCGCACGTGGATTTCTACCAAACGACGTGCTAAGCATGCCGATGCTGCTCTTTTTAGCACCCGCGCACGCATTTGTGCGAAAACGCGTTTTAAGCATGCACATGCATCTTTTGGTAGACGCGGATGAAGTTTTCTGCAGAACCACAAGATGTGCATGCAAATGGTGCTTTTGGCAGAACGCGCACGTGGATTTCTACCAAACGACGTGCTAAGCATGCCGATGCTGCTCTTTTTAGCACCCGCGCGCGGATTTGTGCGAAAACGCGTTTTAAGCATGCACATGCATCTTTTGGTAGACGCGGATGAAGTTTTCTGCAAAACCACAAGATGTGCATGCAAATGGTGCTTTTGGCAGAACGCGCACGTGGATTTCTACCAAACGAAGTGCTAAGCATGCCGATGCTGCTCTTTTTAGCACCCGCGCACGGATTTGTGCGAAAACGCGTTTTAAGCATGCACATGCATCTTTTGGTAGACGCGGATGAAGTTTTCTGCAAAACCACAAGATGTGCATGCAAATGGTGCTTTTGGCAGAACGCGCACGTGGATTTCTACCAAACGACGTGCTAAGCATGCCGATGCTGCTCTTTTTAGCACCCGCGCACGGATTTGTGCGAAAACGCGTTTTAAGCATGCACATGCATCTTTTGGTAGACGCGGATGAAGTTTTCTGCAAAACCACAAGATGTGCATGCAAATGGTGCTTTTGGCAGAACGCGCACGTGGATTTCTACCAAACGACGTGCTAAGCATGCCGATGCTGCTCTTTTTAGCACCCGCGCACGCATTTGTGCGAAAACGCGTTTTAAGCATGCACATGCATCTTTTGGTAGACGCGGATGAAGTTTTCTGCAAAACCACAAGATGTGCATGCAAATGGTGCTTTTGGCAGAACGCGCACGTGGATTTCTACCAAACGACGTGCTAAGCATGCCGATGCTGCTCTTTTTAGCACCCGCGCAGGCATTTGTGCGAAAACGCGTTTTAAGCATGCACATGCATCTTTTGGTAGACGCGGATGAAGTTTTCTGCAAAACCACAAGATGTGCGTGCAAATGGTGCTTTTGGCAGAACGCGCACGTGGATTTCTACCAAACGACGTGCTAAGCATGCCGATGCTGCTCTTTTTAGCACCCGCGCACGGATTTGTGCGAAAACGCGTTTTAAGCATGCACATGCATCTTTTGGTAGACGCGGATGAAGTTTTCTGCAAAACCACAAGATGTGCATGCAAATGGTGCTTTTGGCAGAACGCGCACGTGGATTTCTACCAAACGACGTGCTAAGCATGCCGATGCTGCTCTTTTTAGCACCCGCGCGCGGATTTGTGCGAAAACGCGTTTTAAGCACGCACATGCATCTTTTGGTAGACGCGGATGAAGTTTTCTGCAAAACCACAAGATGTGCATGCAAATGGTGCTTTTGGCAGAACGCGCACGTGGATTTCTACCAAACGACGTGCTAAGCATGCCGATGCTGCTCTTTTTAGCACCCGCGCACGCATTTGTGCGAAAACGCGTTTTAAGCATGCACATGCATCTTTTGGTAGACGCGGATGAAGTTTTCTGCAAAACCACAAGATGTGCATGCAAATGGTGCTTTTTGCAGAACGCGCACATGGATTTCTACCAAACGACGTGCTAAGCATGCCGATGCTGCTCTTTTTAGCACCCGCGCACGGATTTGTGCGAAAACGCGTTTTAAGCATGCACATGCATCTTTTGGTAGACGCGGATGAAGTTTTCTGCAAAACCACAAGATGTGCATGCAAATGGTGCTTTTGGCAGAACGCGCACGTGAATTTCTACCAAACGACGTGCTAAGCATGCCGATGCTGCTCTTTTTAGCACCCGCGCACGGATTTGTGCGAAAACGCGTTTTAAGCATGCACATGCATCTTTTGGTAGACGCGGATGAAGTTTTCTGCAAAACCACAAGATGTGCATGCAAATGGTGCTTTTGGCAGAACGCGCACGTGGATTTCTACCAAACGACGTGCTAAGCATGCCGATGCTGCTCTTTTTAGCACCCGCGCACGCATTTGTGCGAAAACGCGTTTTAAGCATGCACATGCATCTTTTGGTAGACGCGGATGAAGTTTTCTGCAAAACCACAAGATGTGCGTGCAAATGGTGCTTTTGGCAGAACGCGCACGTGGATTTCTACCAAACGACGTGCTAAGCATGCCGATGCTGCTCTTTTTAGCACCCGCGCACGGATTTGTGCGAAAACGCGTTTTAAGCATGCACATGCATCTTTTGGTAGACGCGGATGAAGTTTTCTGCAAAACCACAAGATGTGCATGCAAATGGTGCTTTTGGCAGAACGCGCACGTGGATTTCTACCAAACGACGTGCTAAGCATGCCGATGCTGCTCTTTTTAGCACCCGCGCACGCATTTGTGCGAAAACGCGTTTTAAGCATGCACATGCATCTTTTGGTAGACGCGGATGAAGTTTTCTGCAAAACCACAAGATGTGCATGCAAATGGTGCTTTTTGCAGAACGCGCACATGGATTTCTACCAAACGACGTGCTAAGCATGCCGATGCTGCTCTTTTTAGCACCCGCGCACGGATTTGTGCGAAAACGCGTTTTAAGCATGCACATGCATCTTTTGGTAGACGCGGATGAAGTTTTCTGCAAAGCCACAAGATGTGCATGCAAATGGTGCTTTTGGCAGAACGCGCACGTGAATTTCTACCAAACGACGTGCTAAGCATGCCGATGCTGCTCTTTTTAGCACCCGCGCAAGGCATTTGTGCGAAAACGCGTTTTAAGCATGCACATGCATCTTTTGGTAGACGCGGATGAAGTTTTCTGCAAAACCACAAGATGTGCATGCAAATGGTGCTTTTGGCAGAACGCGCACGTGGATTTCTACCAAACGACGTGCTAAGCATGCCGATGCTGCTCTTTTTAGCACCCGCGCGCGCATTTGTGTGAAAACGCGTTTTAAGCATGCACATGCATCTTTTGGTAGACGCGGATGAAGTTTTCTGCAAAACCACAAGATGTGCATGCAAATGGTGCTTTTTGCAGAACGCGCACGTGGATTTCTACCAAACGACGTGCTAAGCATGCCGATGCTGCTCTTTTTAGCACCCGCGCACGCATTTGTGCGAAAACGCGTTTTAAGCATGCACATGCATCTTTTGGTAGACGCGCATGAAGTTTTCTGCAAAACCACAAGATGTGCGTGCAAATGGTGCTTTTGGCAGAACGCGCACGTGGATTTCTACCAAACGACGTGCTAAGCATGCCGATGCTGCTCTTTTTAGCACCCGCGCACGGATTTGTGCGAAAACGCGTTTTAAGCATGCACATGCATCTTTTGGTAGACGCGGATGAAGTTTTCTGCAAAACCACAAGATGTGCATGCAAATGGTGCTTTTGGCAGAACGCGCACGTGGATTTCTACCAAACGACGTGCTAAGCATACCGATGCTGCTGTTTTTAGCACCCGCGCGCGGATTTGTGCGAAAACGCGTTTTAAGCATGCACATGCATCTTTTGGTAGACGCGGATGAAGTTTTCTGCAAAACCACAAGATGTGCATGCAAATGGTGCTTTTGGCAGAACGCGCACGTGGATTTCTACCAAACGACGTGCTAAGCATGCCGATGCTGCTCTTTTTAGCACCCGCGCGCGGATTTGTGCGAAAACGCGTTTTAAGCATGCACATGCATCTTTTGGTAGACGCGGATGAAGTTTTCTGCAAAACCACAAGATGTGCATGCAAATGGTGCTTTTGGCAGAACGCGCACGTGGATTTCTACCAAACGACGTGCTAAGCATGCCGATGCTGCTCTTTTTAGCACCCGCGCACGGATTTGTGCGAAAACGCGTTTTAAGCATGCACATGCATCTTTTGGTAGACGCGGATGAAGTTTTCTGCAAAACCACAAGATGTGCATGCAAATGGTGCTTTTGGCAGAACGCGCACGTGGATTTCTACCAAACGACGTGCTAAGCATGCCGATGCTGCTCTTTTTAGCACCCGCGCACGGATTTGTGCGAAGACGCGTTTTAAGCATGCACATGCATCTTTTGGTAGACGCGGATGAAGTTTTCTGCAAAACCACAAGATGTGCATGCAAATGGTGCTTTTGGCAGAACGCGCACTTGGATTTCTACCAAACGACGTGCTAAGCATGCCGATGCTGCTCTTTTTAGCACCCGCGCACGGATTTGTGCGAAAACGCGTTTTAAGCATGCACATGCATCTTTTGGTAGACGCGGATGAAGTTTTCTGCAAAACCACAAGATGTGCATGCAAATGGTGCTTTTGGCAGAACGCGCACGTGGATTTCTACCAAACGACGTGCTAAGCATGCCGATGCTGCTCTTTTTAGCACCCGCGCACGGATTTGTGCGAAAACGCGTTTTAAGCATGCACATGCATCTTTTGGTAGACGCGGATGAAGTTTTCTGCAAAACCACAAGATGTGCATGCAAATGGTGCTTTTGGCAGAACGCGCACGTGGATTTCTACCAAACGACGTGCTAAGCATGCCGATGCTGCTCTTTTTAGCACCCGCGCAGGCATTTGTGCGAAAACGCGTTTTAAGCATGCACATGCATCTTTTGGTAGACGCGGATGAAGTTTTCTGCAAAACCACAAGATGTGCGTGCAAATGGTGCTTTTGGCAGAACGCGCACGTGGATTTCTACCAAACGACGTGCTAAGCATGCCGATGCTGCTCTTTTTAGCACCCGCGCACGGATTTGTGCGAAAACGCGTTTTAAGCATGCACATGCATCTTTTGGTAGACGCGGATGAAGTTTTCTGCAAAACCACAAGATGTGCATGCAAATGGTGCTTTTGGCAGAACGCGCACGTGGATTTCTACCAAACGACGTGCTAAGCATGCCGATGCTGCTCTTTTTAGCACCCGCGCGCGGATTTGTGCGAAAACGCGTTTTAAGCGCGCACATGCATCTTTTGGTAGACGCGGATGAAGTTTTCTGCAAAACCACAAGATGTGCATGCAAATGGTGCTTTTGGCAGAACGCGCACGTGGATTTCTACCAAACGACGTGCTAAGCATGCCGATGCTGCTCTTTTTAGCACCCGCGCACGCATTTGTGCGAAAACGCGTTTTAAGCATGCACATGCATCTTTTGGTAGACGCGGATGAAGTTTTCTGCAAAACCACAAGATGTGCATGCAAATGGTGCTTTTTGCAGAACGCGCACATGGATTTCTACCAAACGACGTGCTAAGCATGCCGATGCTGCTCTTTTTAGCACCCGCGCACGGATTTGTGCGAAAACGCGTTTTAAGCATGCACATGCATCTTTTGGTAGACGCGGATGAAGTTTTCTGCAAAACCACAAGATGTGCATGCAAATGGTGCTTTTGGCAGAACGCGCACGTGGATTTCTACCAAACGACGTGCTAAGCATGCCGATGCTGCTCTTTTTAGCACCCGCGCACGCATTTGTGCGAAAACGCGTTTTAAGCATGCACATGCATCTTTTGGTAGACGCGGATGAAGTTTTCTGCAAAACCACAAGATGTGCGTGCAAATGGTGCTTTTGGCAGAACGCGCACGTGGATTTCTACCAAACGACGTGCTAAGCATGCCGATGCTGCTCTTTTTAGCACCCGCGCACGGATTTGTGCGAAAACGCGTTTTAAGCATGCACATGCATCTTTTGGTAGACGCGGATGAAGTTTTCTGCAAAACCACAAGATGTGCATGCAAATGGTGCTTTTGGCAGAACGCGCACGTGGATTTCTACCAAACGACGTGCTAAGCATGCCGATGCTGCTCTTTTTAGCACCCGCGCGCGGATTTGTGCGAAAACGCGTTTTAAGCATGCACATGCATCTTTTGGTAGACGCGGATGAAGTTTTCTGCAAAACCACAAGATGTGCATGCAAATGGTGCTTTTGGCAGAACGCGCACGTGGATTTCTACCAAACGACGTGCTAAGCATGCCGATGCTGCTCTTTTTAGCACCCGCGCACGGATTTGTGCGAAAACGCGTTTTAAGCATGCACATGCATCTTTTGGTAGACGCGGATGAAGTTTTCTGCAAAACCACAAGATGTGCATGCAAATGGTGCTTTTGGCAGAACGCGCACGTGGATTTCTACCAAACGACGTGCTAAGCATGCCGATGCTGCTCTTTTTAGCACCCGCGCACGCATTTGTGCGAAAACGCGTTTTAAGCATGCACATGCATCTTTTGGTAGACGCGGATGAAGTTTTCTGCAAAACCACAAGATGTGCATGCAAATGGTGCTTTTTGCAGAACGCGCACATGGATTTCTACCAAACGACGTGCTAAGCATGCCGATGCTGCTCTTTTTAGCACCCGCGCACGGATTTGTGCGAAAACGCGTTTTAAGCATGCACATGCATCTTTTGGTAGACGCGGATGAAGTTTTCTGCAAAACCACAAGATGTGCATGCAAATGGTGCTTTTGGCAGAACGCGCACGTGAATTTCTACCAAACGACGTGCTAAGCATGCCGATGCTGCTCTTTTTAGCACCCGCGCACGGATTTGTGCGAAAACGCGTTTTAAGCATGCACATGCATCTTTTGGTAGACGCGGATGAAGTTTTCTGCAAAACCACAAGATGTGCATGCAAATGGTGCTTTTGGCAGAACGCGCACGTGGATTTCTACCAAACGACGTGCTAAGCATGCCGATGCTGCTCTTTTTAGCACCCGCGCGCGGATTTGTGTGAAAACGCGTTTTAAGCATGCACATGCATCTTTTGGTAGACGCGGATGAAGTTTTCTGCAAAACCACAAGATGTGCATGCAAATGGTGCTTTTTGCAGAACGCGCACGTGGATTTCTACCAAACGACGTGCTAAGCATGCCGATGCTGCTCTTTTTAGCACCCGCGCACGCATTTGTGCGAAAACGCGTTTTAAGCATGCACATGCATCTTTTGGTAGACGCGCATGAAGTTTTCTGCAAAACCACAAGATGTGCGTGCAAATGGTGCTTTTGGCAGAACGCGCACGTGGATTTCTACCAAACGACGTGCTAAGCATGACGATGCTGCTCTTTTTAGCACCCGCGCACGGATTTGTGCGAAAACGCGTTTTAAGCATGCACATGCATCTTTTGGTAGACGCGGATGAAGTTTTCTGCAAAACCACAAGATGTGCATGCAAATGGTGCTTTTGGCAGAACGCGCACGTGGATTTCTACCAAACGACGTGCTAAGCATACCGATGCTGCTGTTTTTAGTACCCGCGCGCGGATTTGTGCGAAAACGCGTTTTAAGCATGCACATGCATCTTTTGGTAGACGCGGATGAAGTTTTCTGCAAAACCACAAGATGTGCATGCAAATGGTGCTTTTGGCAGAACGCGCACGTGGATTTCTACCAAACGACGTGCTAAGCATGCCGATGCTGCTCTTTTTAGCACCCGCGCGCGGATTTGTGCGAAAACGCGTTTTAAGCATGCACATGCATCTTTTGGTAGACGCGGATGAAGTTTTCTGCAAAACCACAAGATGTGCATGCAAATGGTGCTTTTGGCAGAACGCGCACGTGGATTTCTACCAAACGACGTGCTAAGCATGCCGATGCTGCTCTTTTTAGCACCCGCGCACGGATTTGTGCGAAAACGCGTTTTAAGCATGCACATGCATCTTTTGGTAGACGCGGATGAAGTTTTCTGCAAAACCACAAGATGTGCATGCAAATGGTGCTTTTGGCAGAACGCGCACGTGGATTTCTACCAAACGACGTGCTAAGCATGCCGATGCTGCTCTTTTTAGCACCCGCGCACGGATTTGTGCGAAGACGCGTTTTAAGCATGCACATGCATCTTTTGGTAGACGCGGATGAAGTTTTCTGCAAAACCACAAGATGTGCATGCAAATGGTGCTTTTGGCAGAACGCGCACTTGGATTTCTACCAAACGACGTGATAAGCATGCCGATGCTGCTCTTTTTAGCACCCGCGCGCGGATTTGTGCGAAAACGCGTTTTAAGCATGCACATGCATCTTTTGGTAGACGCGGATGAAGTTTTCTGCAAAACCACAAGATGTGCATGCAAATGGTGCTTTTGGCAGAACGCGCACGTGGATTTCTACCAAACGACGTGCTAAGCATGCCGATGCTGCTCTTTTTAGCACCCGCGCACGCATTTGTGCGAAAACGCGTTTTAAGCATGCACATGCATCTTTTGGTAGACGCGGATGAAGTTTTCTGCAAAACCACAAGATGTGCGTGCAAATGGTGCTTTTGGCAGAACGCGCACGTGGATTTCTACCAAACGACGTGCTAAGCATGCCGATGCTGCTCTTTTTAGCACCCGCGCACGCATTTGTGCGAAAACGCGTTTTAAGCATGCACATGCATCTTTTGGTAGACGCGGATGAAGTTTTCTGCAAAACCACAAGATGTGCGTGCAAATGGTGCTTTTGGCAGAACGCGCACGTGGATTTCTACCAAACGACGTGCTAAGCATGCCGATGCTGCTCTTTTTAGCACCCGCGCACGCATTTGTGCGAAAACGCGTTTTAAGCATGCACATGCATCTTTTGGTAGACGCGGATGAAGTTTTCTGCAAAACCACAAGATGTGCGTGCAAATGGTGCTTTTGGCAGAACGCGCACCTGGATTTCTACCAAACGACGTGCTAAGCATGCCGATGCTGCTCTTTTTAGCACCCGCGCACGCATTTGTGCGAAAACGCGTTTTAAGCATGCACATGCATCTTTTGGTAGACGCGGATGAAGTTTTCTGCAAAACCACAAGATGTGCGTGCAAATGGTGCTTTTGGCAGAACGCGCACGTGGATTTCTACCAAACGACGTGCTAAGCATGCCGATGCTGCTCTTTTTAGCACCCGCGCACGGATTTGTGCGAAAACGCGTTTTAAGCATGCACATGCATCTTTTGGTAGACGCGGATGAAGTTTTCTGCAAAACCACAAGATGTGCATGCAAATGGTGCTTTTGGCAGAACGCGCACGTGGATTTCTACCAAACGACGTGCTAAGCATGCCGATGCTGCTCTTTTTAGCACCCGCGCGCGGATTTGTGCGAAAACGCGTTTTAAGCATGCACATGCATCTTTTGGTAGACGCGGATGAAGTTTTCTGCAAAACCACAAGATGTGCATGCAAATGGTGCTTTTGGCAGAACGCGCACGTGGATTTCTACCAAACGACGTGCTAAGCATGCCGATGCTGCTCTTTTTAGCACCCGCGCACGCATTTGTGCGAAAACGCGTTTTAAGCATGCACATGTATCTTTTGGTAGACGCGGATGAAGTTTTCTGCAAAACCACAAGATGTGCATGCAAATGGTGCTTTTTGCAGAACGCGCACATGGATTTCTACCAAACGACGTGCTAAGCATGCCGATGCTGCTCTTTTTAGCACCCGCGCACGGATTTGTGCGAAAACGCGTTTTAAGCATGCACATGCATCTTTTGGTAGACGCGGATGAAGTTTTCTGCAAAACCACAAGATGTGCATGCAAATGGTGCTTTTGGCAGAACGCGCACGTGAATTTCTACCAAACGACGTGCTAAGCATGCCGATGCTGCTCTTTTTAGCACCCGCGCACGGATTTGTGCGAAAACGCGTTTTAAGCATGCACATGCATCTTTTGGTAGACGCGGATGAAGTTTTCTGCAAAACCACAAGATGTGCATGCAAATGGTGCTTTTGGCAGAACGCGCACGTGGATTTCTACCAAACGACGTGCTAAGCATGCCGATGCTGCTCTTTTTAGCACCCGCGCACGCATTTGTGCGAAAACGCGTTTTAAGCATGCACATGCATCTTTTGGTAGACGCGGATGAAGTTTTCTGCAAAACCACAAGATGTGCGTGCAAATGGTGCTTTTGGCAGAACGCGCACGTGGATTTCTACCAAACGACGTGCTAAGCATGCCGATGCTGCTCTTTTTAGCACCCGCGCACGGATTTGTGCGAAAACGCGTTTTAGGCATGCACATGCATCTTTTGGTAGACGCGGATGAAGTTTTCTGCAAAACCACAAGATGTGCATGCAAATGGTGCTTTTGGCAGAACGCGCACGTGGATTTCTACCAAACGACGTGCTAAGCATGCCGATGCTGCTCTTTTTAGCACCCGCGCGCGGATTTGTGCGAAAACGCGTTTTAAGCATGCACATGCATCTTTTGGTAGACGCGGATGAAGTTTTCTGCAAAACCACAAGATGTGCATGCAAATGGTGCTTTTGGCAGAACGCGCACGTGGATTTCTACCAAACGACGTGCTAAGCATGCCGATGCTGCTCTTTTTAGCACCCGCGCACGGATTTGTGCGAAAACGCGTTTTAAGCATGCACATGCATCTTTTGGTAGACGCGGATGAAGTTTTCTGCAAAACCACAAGATGTGCATGCAAATGGTGCTTTTGGCAGAACGCGCACGTGGATTTCTACCAAACGACGTGCTAAGCATGCCGATGCTGCTCTTTTTAGCACCCGCGCACGCATTTGTGCGAAAACGCGTTTTAAGCATGCACATGCATCTTTTGGTAGACGCGGATGAAGTTTTCTGCAAAACCACAAGATGTGCATGCAAATGGTGCTTTTTGCAGAACGCGCACATGGATTTCTACCAAACGACGTGCTAAGCATGCCGATGCTGCTCTTTTTAGCACCCGCGCACGGATTTGTGCGAAAACGCGTTTTAAGCATGCACATGCATCTTTTGGTAGACGCGGATGAAGTTTTCTGCAAAACCACAAGATGTGCATGCAAATGGTGCTTTTGGCAGAACGCGCACGTGAATTTCTACCAAACGACGTGCTAAGCATGCCGATGCTGCTCTTTTTAGCACCCGCGCACGGATTTGTGCGAAAACGCGTTTTAAGCATGCACATGCATCTTTTGGTAGACGCGGATGAAGTTTTCTGCAAAACCACAAGATGTGCATGCAAATGGTGCTTTTGGCAGAACGCGCACGTGGATTTCTACCAAACGACGTGCTAAGCATGCCGATGCTGCTCTTTTTAGCACCCGCGCGCGGATTTGTGTGAAAACGCGTTTTAAGCATGCACATGCATCTTTTGGTAGACGCGGATGAAGTTTTCTGCAAAACCACAAGATGTGCATGCAAATGGTGCTTTTTGCAGAACGCGCACGTGGATTTCTACCAAACGACGTGCTAAGCATGCCGATGCTGCTCTTTTTAGCACCCGCGCACGCATTTGTGCGAAAACGCGTTTTAAGCATGCACATGCATCTTTTGGTAGACGCGCATGAAGTTTTCTGCAAAACCACAAGATGTGCGTGCAAATGGTGCTTTTGGCAGAACGCGCACGTGGATTTCTACCAAACGACGTGATAAGCATGCCGATGCTGCTCTTTTTAGCACCCGCGCACGGATTTGTGCGAAAACGCGTTTTAAGCATGCACATGCATCTTTTGGTAGACGCGGATGAAGTTTTCTGCAAAACCACAAGATGTGCATGCAAATGGTGCTTTTGGCAGAACGCGCACGTGGATTTCTACCAAACGACGTGCTAAGCATACCGATGCTGCTGTTTTTAGCACCCGCGCGCAGATTTGTGCGAAAACGCGTTTTAAGCATGCACATGCATCTTTTGGTAGACGCGGATGAAGTTTTCTGCAAAACCACAAGATGTGCATGCAAATGGTGCTTTTGGCAGAACGCGCACGTGGATTTCTACCAAACGACGTGCTAAGCATGCCGATGCTGCTCTTTTTAGCACCCGCGCGCGGATTTGTGCGAAAACGCGTTTTAAGCATGCACATGCATCTTTTGGTAGACGCGGATGAAGTTTTCTGCAAAACCACAAGATGTGCATGCAAATGGTGCTTTTGGCAGAACGCGCACGTGGATTTCTACCAAACGACGTGCTAAGCATGCCGATGCTGCTCTTTTTAGCACCCGCGCACGGATTTGTGCGAAAACGCGTTTTAAGCATGCACATGCATCTTTTGGTAGACGCGGATGAAGTTTTCTGCAAAACCACAAGATGTGCATGCAAATGGTGCTTTTGGCAGAACGCGCACGTGGATTTCTACCAAACGACGTGCTAAGCATGCCGATGCTGCTCTTTTTAGCACCCGCGCACGGATTTGTGCGAAGACGCGTTTTAAGCATGCACATGCATCTTTTGGTAGACGCGGATGAAGTTTTCTGCAAAACCACAAGATGTGCATGCAAATGGTGCTTTTGGCAGAACGCGCACTTGGATTTCTACCAAACGACGTGCTAAGCATGCCGATGCTGCTCTTTTTAGCACCCGCGCGCGGATTTGTGCGAAAACGCGTTTTAAGCATGCACATGCATCTTTTGGTAGACGCGGATGAAGTTTTCTGCAAAACCACAAGATGTGCATGCAAATGGTGCTTTTGGCAGAACGCGCACGTGGATTTCTACCAAACGACGTGCTAAGCATGCCGATGCTGCTCTTTTTAGCACCCGCGCACGCATTTGTGCGAAAACGCGTTTTAAGCATGCACATGCATCTTTTGGTAGACGCGGATGAAGTTTTCTGCAAAACCACAAGATGTGCGTGCAAATGGTGCTTTTGGCAGAACGCGCACGTGGATTTCTACCAAACGACGTGCTAAGCATGCCGATGCTGCTCTTTTTAGCACCCGCGCACGCATTTGTGCGAAAACGCGTTTTAAGCATGCACATGCATCTTTTGGTAGACGCGGATGAAGTTTTCTGCAAAACCACAAGATGTGCGTGCAAATGGTGCTTTTGGCAGAACGCGCACGTGGATTTCTACCAAACGACGTGCTAAGCATGCCGATGCTGCTCTTTTTAGCACCCGCGCACGCATTTGTGCGAAAACGCGTTTTAAGCATGCACATGCATCTTTTGGTAGACGCGGATGAAGTTTTCTGCAAAACCACAAGATGTGCGTGCAAATGGTGCTTTTGGCAGAACGCGCACCTGGATTTCTACCAAACGACGTGCTAAGCATGCCGATGCTGCTCTTTTTAGCACCCGCGCACGCATTTGTGCGAAAACGCGTTTTAAGCATGCACATGCATCTTTTGGTAGACGCGGATGAAGTTTTCTGCAAAACCACAAGATGTGCGTGCAAATGGTGCTTTTGGCAGAACGCGCACGTGGATTTCTACCAAACGACGTGCTAAGCATGCCGATGCTGCTCTTTTTAGCACCCGCGCACGGATTTGTGCGAAAACGCGTTTTAAGCATGCACATGCATCTTTTGGTAGACGCGGATGAAGTTTTCTGCAAAACCACAAGATGTGCATGCAAATGGTGCTTTTGGCAGAACGCGCACGTGGATTTCTACCAAACGACGTGCTAAGCATGCCGATGCTGCTCTTTTTAGCACCCGCGCGCGGATTTGTGCGAAAACGCGTTTTAAGCATGCACATGCATCTTTTGGTAGACGCGGATGAAGTTTTCTGCAAAACCACAAGATGTGCATGCAAATGGTGCTTTTGGCAGAACGCGCACGTGGATTTCTACCAAACGAAGTGCTAAGCATGCCGATGCTGCTCTTTTTAGCACCCGCGCACGAATTTGTGCGAAAACGCGTTTTAAGCATGCACATGCATCTTTTGGTAGACGCGCATGAAGTTTTCTGCAAAACCACAAGATGAGCATGCAAATGGTGCTTTTGGCAGAACGCGCACGTGGATTTCTACCAAACGACGTGCTAAGCATGCCGATGCTGCTCTTTTTAGCACCCGCGCACGGATTTGTGCGAAAACGCGTTTTAAGCATGCACATGCATCTTTTGGTAGACGCGGATGAAGTTTTCTGCAAAACCACAAGATGTGCATGCAAATGGTGCTTTTGGCAGAACGCGCACGTGGATTTCTACCAAACGACGTGCTAAGCATGCCGATGCTGCTCTTTTTAGCACCCGCGCACGCATTTGTGCGAAAACGCGTTTTAAGCATGCACATGCATCTTTTGGTAGACGCGGATGAAGTTTTCTGCAAAACCACAAGATGTGCGTGCAAATGGTGCTTTTGGCAGAACGCGCACGTGGATTTCTACCAAACGACGTGCTAAGCATGCCGATGCTGCTCTTTTTAGCACCCGCGCACGGATTTGTGCGAAAACGCGTTTTAAGCATGCACATGCATCTTTTGGTAGACGCGGATGAAGTTTTCTGCAAAACCACAAGATGTGCATGCAAATGGTGCTTTTGGCAGAACGCGCACGTGGATTTCTACCAAACGACGTGCTAAGCATGCCGATGCTGCTCTTTTTAGCACCCGCGCGCGGATTTGTGCGAAAACGCGTTTTAAGCATGCACATGCATCTTTTGGTAGACGCGGATGAAGTTTTCTGCAAAACCACAAGATGTGCATGCAAATGGTGCTTTTGGCTGAACGCGCACGTGGATTTCTACCAAACGACGTGCTAAGCATGCCGATGCTGCTCTTTTTAGCACCCGCGCACGCATTTGTGCGAAAACGCGTTTTAAGCATGCACATGCATCTTTTGGTAGACGCGGATGAAGTTTTCTGCAAAACCACAAGATGTGCGTGCAAATGGCGCTTTTGGCAGAACGCGCACGTGGATTTCTACCAAACGAAATGCTAAGCATGCCGATGCTGCTCTTTTTAGCACCCGCGCACGGATTTGTGCGAAAACGCGTTTTAAGCATGCACATGCATCTTTTGGTAGACGCGGATGAAGTTTTCTGCAAAACCACAAGATGTGCATGCAAATGGTGCTTTTGGCAGAACGCGCACGTGGATTTCTACCAAACGACGTGCTAAGCATGCCGATGCTGCTCTTTTTAGCACCCGCGCACGGATTTGTGCGAAAACGCGTTTTAAGCATGCACATGCATCTTTTGGTAGACGCGGCTGAAGTTTTCTGCAAAACCACAAGATGTGCATGCAAATGGTGCTTTTGGCAGAACGCGCACGTGGATTTCTACCAAACGACGTGCTAAGTATGCCGATGCTGCTCTTTTTAGCACCCGCGCGCGGATTTGTGCGAAAACGCGTTTTAAGCATGCACATGCATCTTTTGGTAGACGCGGATGAAGTTTTCTGCAAAACCACAAGATGTGCATGCAAATGGTGCTTTTGGCTGAACGCGCACGTGGATTTCTACCAAACGACGTGCTAAGCATGCCGATGCTGCTCTTTTTAGCACCCGCGCACGCATTTGTGCGAAAATGCGTTTTAAGCATGCACATGCATCTTTTGGTAGACGCGGATGAAGTTTTCTGCAAAACCACAAGATGTGCGTGCAAATGGTGCTTTTGGCAGAACGCGCGAGTGGATTTCTACCAAACGAAGTGCTAAGCATGCCGATGCTGCTCTTTTTAGCACCCGCGCACGGATTTGTGCGAAAACGCGTTTTAAGCATGCACATGCATCTTTTGGTAGACGCGGATGAAGTTTTCTGCAAAACCACAAGATGTGCATGCAAATGGTGCTTTTGGCAGAACGCGCACGTGGATTTCTACCAAACGACGTGCTAAGCATGCCGATGCTGCTCTTTTTAGCACCCGCGCACGGATTTGTGCGAAAACGCGTTTTAAGCATGCACATGCATCTTTTGGTAGACGCGGTTGAAGTTTTCTGCAAAACCACAAGATGTGCATGCAAATGGTGCTTTTGGCAGAACGCGCACGTGGATTTCTACCAAACGACGTGCTAAGCATGCCGATGCTGCTCTTTTTAGCACCCGCGCACGGATTTGTGCGAAAACGCGTTTTAAGCATGCACATGCATCTTTTGGTAGACGCGGATGAAGTTTTCTGCAAAACCACAAGATGTGCATGCAAATGGTGCTTTTGGCAGAACGCGCACGTGGATTTCTACCAAACGACGTGCTAAGCATGCCGATGCTGCTCTTTTTAGCACCCGCGCACGGATTTGTGCGAAAACGCGTTTTAAGCATGCACATGCATCTTTTGGTAGACGCGGATGAAGTTTTCTGCAAAACCACAAGATGTGCATGCAAATGGTGCTTTTGGCAGAACGCGCACGTGGATTTCTACCAAACGACGTGCTAAGCATGCCGATGCTGCTCTTTTTAGCACCCGCGCACGCATTTGTGCGAAAACGCGTTTTAAGCATGCACATGCATCTTTTGGTAGACGCGGATGAAGTTTTCTGCAAAACCACAAGATGTGCGTGCAAATGGTGCTTTTGGCAGAACGCGCACGTGGATTTCTACCAAACGACGTGCTAAGCATGCCGATGCTGCTCTTTTTAGCACCCGCGCATGGATTTGTGCGAAAACGCGTTTTAAGCATGCACATGCATCTTTTGGTAGACGCGGATGAAGTTTTCTGCAAAACCACAAGATGTGCATGCAAATGGTGCTTTTGGCAGAACGCGCACGTGGATTTCTACCAAACGACGTGCTAAGCATGCCGATGCTGCTCTTTTTAGCACCCGCGCGCGGATTTGTGCGAAAACGCGTTTTAAGCATGCACTTGCATCTTTTGGTAGACGCGGATGAAGTTTTCTGCAAAACCACAAGATGTGCATGCAAATGGTGCTTTTGGCAGAACGCGCACGTGGATTTCGACCAAACGAAGTGCTAAGCATGCCGATGCTGCTCTTTTTAGCACCCGCGCACGGATTTGTGCGAAAACGCGTTTTAAGCATGCACATGCATCTTTTGGTAGACGCGGATGAAGTTTTCTGCAAAACCACAAGATGTGCATGCAAATGGTGCTTTTGGCAGAACGCGCACGTGGATTTCTACCAAACGACGTGCTAAGCATGCCGATGCTGCTATTTTTAGCACCCGCGCACGGATTTGTGCGGAAAACGCGTTTTAAGCATGCACATGCATCTTTTGGTAGACGCGGATGAAGTTTTCTGCAAAACCACAAGATGTGCATGGAAATGGTGCTTTTGGCAGAACGCGCACGTGGATTTCTACCAAACGACGTGCTAAGCATGCCGATGCTGCTCTTTTTAGCACCCGCGCACGCATTTGTGCGAAAATGCGTTTTAAGCATGCACATGCATCTTTTGGTAGACGCGGATGAAGTTTTCTGCAAAACCACAAGATGTGCATGCAAATGGTGCTTTTTGCAGAACGCGCACATGGATTTCTACCAAACGACGTGCTAAGCATGCCGATGCTGCTCTTTTTAGCACCCGCGCACGGATTTGTGCGAAAACGCGTTTTAAGCATGCACATGCATCTTTTGGTAGACGCGGATGAAGTTTTCTGCAAAACCACAAGATGTGCATGCAAATGGTGCTTTTGGCAGAACGCGCACGTAGATTTCTACCAAACGACGTGCTAAGCATGCCGATGCTGCTCTTTTTAGCACCCGCGCACGGATTTGTGCGAAAACGCGTTTTAAGCATGCACATGCATCTTTTGGTAGACGCGGATGAAGTTTTCTGCAAAACCACAAGATGTGCATGCAAATGGTGCTTTTTGCAGAACGCGCACGTGGATTTCTACCAGACGACGTGATAAGCATGCCGATGCTGCTCTTTTTAGCACCCGCGCACGGATTTGTGCGAAAACGCGTTTTAAGCATGCACATGCATCTTTTGGTAGACGCGGATGAAGTTTTCTGCAAAACCACAAGATGTGCATGCAAATGGTGCTTTTGGCAGAACGCGCACGTGAATTTCTACCAAACGACGTGCTAAGCATGCCGATGCTGCTCTTTTTAGCACCCGCGCGCGGATTTGTGCGAAAACGCGTTTTAAGCATGCACATGCATCTTTTGGTAGACGCGGATGAAGTTTTCTGCAAAACCACAAGATGTGCATGCAAATGGTGCTTTTGGCAGAACGCGCACGTGGATTTCTACCAAACGACGTGCTAAGCATGCCGATGCTGCTCTTTTTAGCACCCGCGCGCAGATTTGTGTGAAAACGCGTTTTAAGCATGCACATGCATCTTTTGGTAGACGCGGATGAAGTTTTCTGCAAAACCACAAGATGTGCATGCAAATGGTGCTTTTTGCAGAACGCGCACGTGGATTTCTACCAAACGACGTGCTAAGCATGCCGATGCTGCTCTTTTTAGCACCCGCGCACGCATTTGTGCGAAAACGCGTTTTAAGCATGCACATGCATCTTTTGGTAGACGCGCATGAAGTTTTCTGCAAAACCACAAGATCTGCGTGCAAATGGTGCTTTTGGCAGAACGCGCACGTGGATTTCTACCAAACGACGTGCTAAGCATGCCGATGCTGCTCTTTTTAGCACCCGCGCACGGATTTGTGCGAAAACGCGTTTTAAGCATGCACATGCATCTTTTGGTAGACGCGGATGAAGTTTTCTGCAAAACCACAAGATGTGCATGCAAATGGTGCTTTTGGCAGAACGCGCACGTGGATTTCTACCAAACGACGTGCTAAGCATACCGATGCTACTCTTTTTAGCACCCGCGCGCGGATTTGTGCGAAAACGCGTTTTAAGCATGCACATGCATCTTTTGGTAGACGCGGATGAAGTTTTCTGCAAAACCACAAGATGTGCATGCAAATGGTGCTTTTGGCAGAACGCGCACGTGGATTTCTACCAAACGACGTGCTAAGCATGCCGATGCTGCTCTTTTTAGCACCCGCGCACGGATTTGTGCGAAAACGCGTTTTAAGCATGCACATGCATCTTTTGGTAGACGCGGATGAAGTTTTCTGCAAAACCACAAGATGTGCATGCAAATGGTGCTTTTGGCAGAACGCGCACGTGGATTTCTACCAAACGACGTGCTAAGCATGCCGATGCTGCTCTTTTTAGCACCCGCGCACGGATTTAGCTCTTTACTTTCTTATTACAAACTTCTTGGTGTCATCCACCACAATGCCAAAATTACACAATGCGAAGAACAAGAATTATGAAATACTAGTTAAATATATGAGCATATAATTTGTTTTCTTTTTGAATGAGATATACGCATGGTAACTTTTCCTTATAGCAATTGATCATTCCATTTCAAAGCAAATTGAGGGTTCCACACCAGGTTGTGTTGCACTTACAAGTTGATATTGGCAATGTGACTGCATGCCACCCTACGAAAACGTTTGTGTAACTCTTAGTAAACAGCTCCACTGTGAAATTTGGCTTTTGCAGCTGGTATATGCCCATGGTAACAAACCACCGCTCGAAAACCCTATATGGTATATTCTAATAATCTGTCTCGCGTGTG